>NC_137045.1:8846219-8918719 GCF_032717465.1 Coenobita brevimanus
AATGGAAATAAATACCGGTATCCCAAATATAGCTTCTGAGTCGGCATACTGGCAACTTAAATACCGGGAAAACGGGGAGGTCAAGGCTGTGGCGGGAAACTCTTATATAACTGACATCCTCCGAAGATTAATTCCATGAGGCTGGTTACGTCTTATTTAATTTAGTCTGGTAAATTCCACACGATATCACTTATGAAAGATATCTGATAATTCTCGTTGCTTTTGACGATACTTGAGAAAGGTCACTGATACTTCTCGATACTTCCACACGATATTATTTAAAAAAAAGTCTCTGGTACTTCTCGTTACTTTTACACGATATTACTTAGGAAGGGTCTCTGATACTCCTCGTTACTTCCACACGATATTACTCAGGTTGCGAGAGGTGCTACTTGCTACTGATGCACGATATTACTCAACTTAAGATCTTCAGTACTTTCTTGCTACTTAATTCCAGAGGATATTACTAAAGGAACATATCTAATACTGAAAGGGATTAATGAACGCTATATCTAATCCCCTGGCTCATAAAATCTATCCACAGCTGAGTAATATCGCCTGGAGAGAGAAAATAAAGACATATAAATGAATAAATAAATAAATAAATGCATAGTTAAAACTGATGGCCTGTGGTTGGGGTCATCTATAATTCATTCACTTTAACTTGCCTAGCACTGAGTGTTTTTTGCAATCCATAGACGCTGTAAAAAAAAAAAAAAAAAAAAAAAACTGTTACGGACCCTACATCCTTTCCTCAGCACTTCTTCTTGACTAGCATCATATTCTAGCGTTAATCTCTTGTCACAGGTCGAGATGGAGAGAAGGAAGTTTAATACCAACTTAAAAGGAAAGGAGAATAGGTGACGCAAAGCTGTGGCGAGGAAACAATGTGATACGAACTGCCACCATCTTAGGCTATAGTACGAAAATTCATGACGGAGCACATGTCTTGTGTTACCTGGCCGCGATTCATGACCTCTCGTGCCATCACCTCCACCTTGGCCTTATCTCCCGCTGGGGGTGGGGTCGGGAAAGGTCAGGCCAGGACAACATCCACGAATCACTGCTGGAAATTGAACACTTGGCTTTGTAGCACCCACGAATTACTGCTAAAAGTGATAGCGAATGTTGCCCACACCTACGAATTACTGTTAAAAATGATATCGAAAGCATGCATTATAACAACTAAAATTATTGGTGGAAAACATACCAAAGGCACACACACCACAAACTCAGCCAGGAGACAGGGCGTGTGTGCTGGGCAATCCCCAGGCCCTGTCTTCCTCCTTACCCCACTCAAGCCAACCACCACCAACCGGGCTACAGCAAGGCCCGGTCTCCTCTAATGAGGAGAGAATCAACAACAACAACAACATACCAAAGGCTTTTACGCACGAATTATTGCTGAAGATTATACATAGGCTAATATCTACGAATTATTACTGAAAAATTGTACCGCAGGCTTCCCAACACCTACAAATTATTGCTGAGAATTATACGGGAGGATTTCAAGTCATTACACATTAATCCTTAAGAATTATTGCAGAAAATTATACCGAAAGCCTTTACGTTACTGTGCCAAAGACTTTCATACTAACACGCACAAATTGTAGCAGAAAATTATACCACGAGTGAGTTATTACACCTGAACACTTAGGTAATTATTGCTGAAAATTATAGCGAAGTGTTTGGAGTTATTACGCCTTGATTACTAGGCGATTTGAATGAAACGGACGAAGAACAACAAACTGGTACGAAGAATAACGAACTGGGATGAAGAACAACAAACTGGGATGAAGAATAACAAACTGGTGTGAAGAATAGCGAACTGGGAAGAAGAATAACGAACTGGGATGAAGATTAACAAACTGGGATGAAGTATAACAAACTGGGATGAAGAATAACAAACTGGTGTGAAGAATAACGAACTGGGATGAAGAATAACAAACTGAGATGAAGAATAACAAACTGGGATGAAGATGAACAATCTGGTATGAAGAATAACAAACTGGGATGAAGAATAACAAACTGGGATGAAGAATAACAAACTGGGATGAAGAATAACTAACTGGGATGAAGAACAACAAACTGGAATGAAGAACAACAAACTGGGATGAAGAACAACAAACTGGGGGGAAAAAATCCGAAATAAAAAACAGCGAGAAGCAAACGGAATAAAAACAGTAGTCTGAGTCGTTCTGAAGCTTCCTAGCGCCTCTTTCTTTGCGATTTATTTTTCCATATTACATACAAGAGACATGCTGGAGGATACTAAGCTGTAATGGAGTTGCTGACAGTCCTCCCTCTATCGTAATTCTTTTCCTTGCTCTCTAAACCATTCTTCTATTTATTCACTGGTGGGAAAGAGGTCAGGGTAAAGATGAATGATGATGATGACGATAATGGTGGTGGTGGTGGTGGTGGTGGTGGTGATGATGATGATGATGATGATGACGATGATGAGAGGAGGTGAGCTGTCAGTAAGAAAAATTAACAGATGTAACAAAGAAAATAAGCAAGAGAACGTAAAAACAGAAGCTGGAAGAAAGAGAAAAGGAAACAAAAAGAACAAATGAAAAAACGAGGAACTCTATCTGTCAATCTATCTAGCTATCTATTTCTCTATCTGTCTATCAATCAATCTATCTATCTATCTATCGCGTAACTAGTTCCTCGTCCCTGGGTGGTATTATCTTAGCAATAAACCCCAACCAACCTCGGATATCAACCTACTGAGCCACATATGGTTGGAAAGCCTTGACCCACTGGACAACAGGAAGTTCTTTTGATGATATGATTACCACCCAGCGTAATATTTGGATTCACGTGGAACTAGAAACCATTTGCCTTGTCACTCAATGTAGAGTTAGCTGAAGGAAGTCCTACAACAAGAGTCAAAGTGTGGATTACAGAAAGAAACAAGACAAAAGAATAATAAAACAACGTGAAGTAATGGAAAATAAAGAAAACAAAAGACCGTGAGACGGAAAAAGCAATGAGAAATTTGTACGAGTATAAAAGGATTAAAAAAAAAGGCAAGAAAGAAAAAGTGAGAAAATAAGAGAGGAAATGGGAGAAAAAGAAAGGGGAAAAAAGAATAAACATCAGTAATATATAATTAATATCGTGAAAATGGGGATAAATGAGAGAGAGAGAGAGAGAGAGAGAGAGAGAGAGGGGGGGGGGCGTGACCTTGCTCGCTCTCGCTCAATATCTTTATCAGAATATTAGAGACGCCACTCCCTCACCTATCCCTTCCTCCCTCCTCGCTATCTGTCGTCTCTCCCTCCCTTCCTCCCTCCTCGCTATCTGCCGTCTCTCCCTTCCCTGTCCCTCCTCGCTATCTATCGTCTCTCTCTCTCTCTCTCCTCGTGTATTTTTTACCCTCCCTCCCTCCCTCCCTCTCTCTCGCCTCTCCCTTTTTGCCATCCGTCGTTCCTCTCTCCCTCCATCTCTCCTCCTCGTCTGTCGTCGTCTCTCCCTCCCTCCCTCCCTTCTACCCCTCTCCGTTTTCCATTCCTACCACCATTTTCTTTTTCACTCCATATCAACCTTTTCTGTCTATTTCCCCTGCCAGGCCTCTCTCTCTCTCTCTCTCTCTCTCTCTGACCGAGTGGAAAAGTGAGAGATGGGGTAAAGGGATAGGAAATGAGTTCGGAGAGAGAGAGAGAGAGAGAGAGAGAGAGAGAGAGAGAGAGAGAGAGAGAGAGAGAGAGAGAGAGAGAGAGAGAGATGCAGTGGATGGAGAAATTTAGCCACAAGTTCGATCCACATTACAGAAAAAGAAAAAAGAAAAAAAAAAAAAACGAAATTATATTATAAACCACTGTTATTCTAAATGGATCCATAGACACACCACATACACGCTCCCCTAACACCATAACACCAAGAACCTTATGTGTTTGTCCTTCCGTAACACCTAATCAGTAGCGATTTATTGTGCAAGTCGTACCTTAATAATCGTCTTGTATTGCATGGTTCTATATTTCGAAATGGTGCATCAAAAGGACACACACACACACACACACACACACACACACACACACACACACACACACACACACATACTCCACGAAAAGTCCTGTCTCTTCTTCCGCTTCTTCCTCCACGGACCTTACTTTCAGTGCCGTGAATCCCGCAACAACCGACACTGATAAATTTATTCGGGAAAGGAACAGCCAACAGAGTCCTTCGCTTTGGATCTGAGTGACATGTTCAATGTCCGTGGAGGAAGAAACAGAAGCAGAGTTTTTTTTTTTTTTTAATACCTTAATTATATACAGACAGACGGAGAGTAGTAGTAGTAGTAGTAATAGTAGTAGTAGTGGTGGTGGCTCATCTGAAACGTGAACCAAGTCGACCGTAGGCTAAAGTTGAACTTATCCTGTGTCCACCATCCCCCTTTCGCAGAAGGGGAGGGAAATGAGGGACGTTCGCATGACCGGGATGAGAAATGGCTCTTGTCTACCGGTGCCACCCCGTGAAGGAGCCCCTCTTCAGCGCCAGATAGAGGAGGAAAGCAATGGAAGGAGAGGATGGAATTAAGATGGGAGAGAGGAAGGATGTGGTACGAGAAGGGAGGCATTGTGAGGAGCTGATCAAGCGAGTTTCTCTCCCTCTCCTCCCTTCAGTACCTTACAATCCCCAACCAATTTCTCCCTCCTCCTCCCCCACCCCTTCCCCCCCCCTGCCCCTTCCCCCTCCCGTTCCTTCCCTCCTCATTTTTCGTTCCTTCCACCAAATCACTTGCTCTCTCATTTCCCCTTCAATCCATCTTTGTTTTTTTTTCCTTTCAATGCCGTCTCTTCCTTTTCCACCTACATTCCTCTTCTTCTGTCTTCTATACACTCTCCTCTATCTCTCTTCCTCCTGTACCTTCCTTTCTCCCTTTATCGTCCTTCCTCTACCTCTGTTTCCCTCTCCCTGCTTCCTTCTCCTTCTCCCTCTTCCTATGTCCCTTCCTTCCCTCTCCCTGACTCTCCTTTCTCACTTCTATTTCTCCTGCCCTCTCCTCCTCCTCCTCTTCCCCCTCTCTCCTCCCCTCTCCCACCTAAACTTCCTTCCCACTACCTCTCACCTCCTATTCCTCCTCTACTTCCTGCTCCCCATTTCCTTCTATCTCTCCTTTCCTACCTCTATTTCTCTTTTCCTTCTTTCCTCCTCTCTCTCTCTCTCTTTCCCCTTCCCTCTCTGCTTCCTTCACCGTCTGTCGTCTCTCCATTCAAATCGTTCATTATCGCTCGTTTCCCCCTTTACTATCTTCTTCCTCTTTCCATTTCTTCGTTTATTGTCTTCTCCTCCGTCTTCGCTATCTCCTCCTTTCCCCTACATCTCTCCATTTTCTTCCTCTCTCCCCAACCGCTATCTTTCCTCCATACCTCCATTTCCCTCGCTCTTACCTTCCTACCTACCTACCTACCCACCCACCTTCCCAACAATCTACCGACCTACCTCCTTCCTTCCCTTCCTTTTTCACTCCCTTCCCCTTCCCTCTCCCCCTTCTCCCTCCCTTACCTTGATTCACCCTTCCTCCCCCCCTTCTCTCTCTCTCTCTCTCTCTCTCTCTCTCTCTCTCTCTCTCTCTCATCTATCTGTCTATATCCTTGACTCTCCCTTTCCTACTTCCGTCTCTCCTCCTTACCTCCCACTCCTTCTCTCCCCCTTACCTCCTCATCCCCCTCCCTCCCCCCCTCTCTCACTATCTGTCGACTCATCCTCCAATCGTTCTCTGTCTATCTATCTATTGCCGGACGCCTTAATCCCATAAGGAGTGGCAGCAAACAAATCGCCTCCATACCGCCTTGTTCCCAGCCATTTCACTGCCCTCACCCCCCTCTCCTATATACCTCTCAACTCCATCCCTCCATCTCATCCTCAGCCTCCATCTCCTTCTGCTCCCTCTACTTCACTCGCATACACTCTCCTCGCTAGTCTCTTGCTCTCCATCCTCTCCATCTAGTCAAAACACCTCAATGTATTTCTCTTTTCGCTTTCTATCACATTCAACGCTCCTTCACTTCCTCATTTGTCAGTATGTCTCTCTATGAAACTCCACGTGCTCCTCTCTAATAACTCATTTCCACTGCCCTCACTCTTAACTTGTGTCTTTCCAACAAGGTCCAAGCTTCACTTCCATACGTTAGAGTTGGTATTACAATACTGTCATGCAGAGACTTTCTTACTTCCGTACTCTTTTCTTATCACTGCTTTCAGCGAACCAGCAACCTTCATTCTTTTTTGCACCCTTCCAAGCACTTCATCCTCCAGACTTTCATCCTTACTCATCACACTACCCAAGTACTTAAACGCACTCACATTTCCCATTTCTGTACATTCAGTGACTTCATTTCTCTCGAAGACCATAACTTTACCCATCCCTACATTCACCTTTAGATTCCGTTTCTTACATATTCATCAAGTCTTGCAGTTCTCCCTCGTCTTCACTTAACGATACAATATCATCCGGAAACAACAGTACAGAAAGTTTCCAAACGCTGCCCTCTCTCATTAGGGCCAATCAGCATCCACTGCCCTACCTTGTAACTCTTTTATTACCCCATCCATATACAGACTGAAGAGCCATGAAGACATGACACATCCTTGTTGCAATCTAATATTAAGATAGGAAAATTCACACATTTCACTATCCACACGCACTGCGCCTTAGCATCCTCACACAGACTCTTCACGGCATTCAACAACTTCCCATTTACTCCATATACCGGTACTCTTAATATTTTCCACATTCCTTGTCTATTCACCCTATCATATGCTTTCTCTAAATCCATGAAGGCCGCATACAACTTCATTCCCTTCGCTGGAAACTTTTCCACTAAAGACCTAAGGATGAATATATGATCTGTCACAACCTCTTCCCTTCCTATAATCTCCCTGCTCTTCTCCAACTAATTCCTCTGTTATCTCCCTAATTCTGTCAAAACGTATCTTACCATATACTTTTCCTATTACACTTAGACGACAAAAGCCGCTATGATTACCGCATACTTCTCTTTCCCCCCTTTTCCTTTGCACGGGGGAATAATTATACCTGACTTCCAATCCTCCAGGGCTCTACCTTTCTCCCAGGCCAATCTGCTCATCGTCCACATCCATTCTACTACTATCTCTCCCCCATGCTTCAGCATTTCACCACACACTCCATCAATTCCTTGGGCTTTCCCCATTTTGATTTTCTTCATTGCTTGCACTACTTACATCCTGCTGATCTCTTTCTCCCTCCTCACTTCCCTCCTTCTCCCAGCCATTCCCCATCCACTTATATCCGCAACACTTTCTTTCTCTATGTTTAACAGTTCCTTAATGTTCTTTCCATCTGCTCACTTTTCTCCCTTCTCCACTAGCAATCTACCATTTTTATCTTTCACTCCCCTACTAACTTCTTTATCACCCTGTCTAACTCTCTTTACCACTGTCCAGAACATTTTCTTACATTCCCCCATTTTGCATTAAAATTCCTTCCAAATTCCTCATCCACTCTTTTCTTACTCTCTCTTACTAATCTTCTCACCTCTCTCTACCTCTTTACATATAACTTGCTCTTCCGTTTCTCAACTTCCCCCATGCCTATGCTTCCCATCCGCTCACTTCTGCGCCACAGCTTATCTCACCTCTTCATTCGACCATGCTGTTCCTTGTACCCCCTTTTGTCTTCTCTTCACCCGACATACCACCTCACATGCTGCACAGATTTCTTTAATGAATATCTTGCACATATCTTCCACCCTCTTCATCTGGTCCAAAGCATATTTGCCCAATCGCTCCTCCATTTCTTTCTTGTGTTCCGTTTTTTTTCCATCCTCTTGCAACCTTTCTACCCTCCTTGTATGGACTTCTTCCTCCTGTCCTTCCCTCCTTCTATTCCTCCATTGCAATTGAGCCTTGGCTTTCACCACCACCAAGTGGTGTCAGAAAGTACTCTTCCCCAATCTCTGTATACTCTTGCATCCATTACATAACCTTTTCATTCTGTCATTCACACACACATAATCAATAATTGCCTTCCACTCTTACAGTTCACCACCCACCCTTCTCATCACTCGCCATGTATACTTGTAGATCATTTTGTGCCTAAGAGAGGACTGGCTATCACCAACCCCCTCCCCACACAAATGTCCACTAAAGCACTGCCATTCTCAGCCACTTTGCAGACATACCCCACTCACCAACTACTCCATCCACCTTCACATTACCTACTTTTCCATTCATATCTCCAATCAAAAACACCCTCGTTCCTTTCAGACTTTTCCATGCACGCTTCCACATTTGCCCAGAACCCTTCCTTCACTCTGCTCGCACTATCTTGCGTAGGCGCATGCACACACACACAATCGCCCACGTTTGTAATCCCACTTTCAGTCTTATCCACACAGTCCTTGAGCCAACTGATCCATACGCTCTTATATTCTCCATCCATCTCTTGCACACAACAATATATACTCCCTCTTTTGCCCTCTCATTCTCACCTACTCCAGCGCATATACCCTATCCAACATGAACGAATCTTGAATTTGGCTCTCCGTTATACTGTTTTTGTTTTTCCTTAGTGGAAGCAATTTGCAGGCCCTTGGCTTTTGGTTCCCTCTTCCTTGTGTTAAAAAATATAATAAATCCAAACTCCTACTCTCTCACACTCTCACCTTTCCATGCAGTCTCAGTTAATCCACATCTGTCCACTTTTGCACCCTCCCGCACCTGGACAATCTCCCTCTCTTTCATCTCATCATTTGCACCCTTTACATTCCATGCTGCAATCCGTACCATGTCCTTTGTTCGGTCCGTGGTCGTCACCTGTTTGTCAGTCCTGGTCCGACGCTTCCTGTTTGTATTTTTAGTTAATTGTTTTCCGGGAAGGGGTACTAACCCTTCGCCAACACACTTGCTGACAATTAGGGAACACATCTCCCTCCTCTCTCACTCTCACTCTCTCTCTCTCTCTCTCTCTCTCTCTCTCTCTCTCTCCCCTTTCACTTTTCCCTGCATCCAGCTTCCCTCCCATTCCCTGAATTTCCTTTCATCTATTTTCTTTTTCCCATTTTCCTCCATCATCCCTCAAATTCTCCCTTCTCTCCCTCCCTCCCTTATCCTTGGTTCTCTCGTTCTCTCTCCCTTCCATACTTACATTTAACTTCCTTTCCCTCCAGTCTTCTCTCCCTTTGCTCCAATCTTCTCTCTCTTTCCTCCAGTTTTCTCTCCTTTTCCTCCCTTTCCTCCAATCTTCTCTCCCTCCCTCCCTCCCTCATCACCTTGACGCTCCTGCCCTCTCACCTTTTCTACCTCCTTCTTTTCTCAAATCTGTCACTTTCCTCCCTCTCCCCCTCTCCTCAAATCATCTCTCCCTTTCCTCCCTCCCTCCCTTTCCTCCAGTCATCTCTCCTTCCCTCCTTCTTCACCTTGACCCTCCCTCCCTCTCTCCCTCTTGCCTTAAATCACTGCAAAAGGTCTTCGTTCCAAATTGGCATACACGGAGGGTAAGTACAGGTTTCCATACATACATACATACATACACACACACACACACACACACACATATATATCCTACCATGCAGCTGTGAGTGTGTTTGTGTGTGTGTGTGTGTGTGTGTGTGTGTGTGTGTGTGTGTGTGTGTGTGTGTGTGTGTGTGTCAATTACCACACTTCCAGGCACTGCATCTCCCTTACCACTCGTGTTGTGAAATGTGAATCAAAATCATCGTCTCTCTCTCTCTCTCTCTCTCTCTCTCCTAATCTGTTTATTTATCTGTCTCATATTTATCCATCCATCTATCTACCTCCGTAACTACCTATCTCCCGTATGTGTGTATCTATCCGTGTCCATTTATCTATCTATAATTCTGTTACTCCTACTATCTATCACTGTAATGTATATATGCTGTGTATAATTCAACAAACTCTGCGTATTATATCTCTTGTGCGGAAGATATTTAAAAAAAAAAAAAGATTCTTACTCTTTAAATCGCAGAAAAATTGAACTGGCGTCACCGATACATGTGTGTGTGTGTGTGTGTGTGTGTGTTGCCAATCCTGCACGCAACTGTTCAGCCACCCGGATTCAGTGTCTCCATGTACAAAACGTGGAACACAATGCACATTAAAGCAATATATAAAGGATGTGTATTTGTTCTGGCCCAAAGGATGTCTGCTGCATGATCCAACCTTCTCTACACAGGGATAAAACTGATAGAATAGAAGGTACAAACAGGATGATGATGATGATGATGATGATGATATAATAATAATAATAATAATAATAATAATAATAATAATAATAATAATAATAATAATAGTAATAATAATAACAAAACAGGACTTCCAATATCTAAGAATAGCAGCTGAGAGAGAGAGAGAGAGAGAGAGAGAGAGAGAGAGAGAGAGAGATTGTAAAAAGACTCATGGCGATTTTCTGCACCTAACCATGCAAACCAAAGGCGTGTGTTAATATAATAACGTTACCTTCAGGCAAGTTATTCAGCTTAGAGAAAGACCTCCATGATTAAGTTGCTCTTCTGTAGTCCACCATCCTCCTTTTGGGGGATAGGGAAGTAGCTGAGGGCTTTCTGTATGTGCGAACGCTGTGGAGCTGCCTGGTCATAGCGATGCCACCACATGAAGGCGTCCCAATCTTGCACAGGAGGGGTAGGACGAAAGTTATGTTTACTCTCACGTGAAAAATAAATACATAAAAATCTCCCCTATGCTGAGAAAAATTGTCTGGTAATAGCAAGACAAATACATGAATGAATAAATAAATAAAAATAAAGACCGCCATTGTGAGTAAGAAAAACTTCAAAGCGAACATTTCTTGAACAATCTGGGGCAGTGGGATGGGTGGGTGAACAGACAAATGGTGAAGCGCTCTCTCTCTTTCTCTCTCTCTCTCTCTCTAACACACACACACACACACACACACACACACACACACACACAAAGAAGTCCGTGTGCGGGTCTGGCATGCTGTGGTTGTCATGGTAACCGCTCAGTCCTACCATCTTGCCTTGCCCACACCTATGCTATGCTTATACAACCATGGGCAAAAGTTTGTTTGCATCCTCTACACTGTACAAACTTAATCAGACCTTGTACTACAGATAGGAAGAAGCAAGCACGTTTGGGTCTTATTGGGATGATGATGATGATAATGATGATGATAATCATTAGAAGGAGGAGGATGATAACGTCTTTTTTGCATACTCTTGCTGCTACCAGACTCTTTCATTCAACTAGATAGGGGTGTATCGTACTTAAGGGGCTAATTATGCCTATATCAATTCCACCCAATTCGAAAAATCCCCCTGAAGCTGAATAAAATCGTCCGGAGATGGCAAGAATAAAAATGAAAAAGACGACCCGGGAGTCAGTGAGTTTAAGGGACGACACGGAACAGATGGAGTTGAGGAGGACGCTACAACTGCAGTCTCTCCTGTGGTTCTCTCCCTGCTCCATCTTTCCTGCTTCCCTCCCTCCTACTCTGTCTCCATCTCATCTTCCCTTCCCTCCCTCCATCCCTCCTATTATGTCTCCATCTCATCGTCCCTCCCTCCCTGCCCAGAGTTTCTCGCCTTCCATCCCTGTCATTAGCTTCCTCCATCTCTGTCTCCAAATGTCCTCCTCCTTTCCCTTCAAGCTAAAATTGCAGTCTCCTCACTCGCTCCCTCCCTCCCTACTATTCTGTCTCTTCCTCGTCTTCCCTTCCTCCCTTTTTCCCTCCTTCCTTGCCCTCAATTTCTCCCCTTCCCTCCCAGTTCCTTCCTTCCTCCATCTCTGTCTCTAATTGCTCTCCTTCCCCTTCAATGCTTCTTCCTTCTGTCCTCCCCCTCATGGCTCCTTCCTTCTTCCTCATTTCTCTTCTCTTTGCTGCTTCCTTCTTTCCTCCCTGCACGTCTCTGTTCCTTCCGCCCTCCCATATCCCCCTTCCTTCTTCCTTTCCCCTCTCTGCTCCTTCCCTTCCTCCCTCTCTTCCTTCTTCTCTCCCCTCTCTCTGCTCCATTCCTCCATCCCTCCCTCTCTCCTTCCCCCCCTCCCTCCCTCCCAAAGTCACGCACACAGACACTGATCGCATTCCCCAAATTCAAAGCGGTCATTCCCAAACAAATCTGTAGCTTCGACAAGACCTGGCTGCCAACTCTAACACCACCACAACACCAGTCTTATTCTAGGCGACACAGATTTCCTAACACCTTTTTCTTAGCGATTTTTTATGCACATTTCACCTTAACATTCTCTTTTATGATGTCTGTATATTTCGACACTGTTTCCTTCGGTATCACAGAGGGGAGGGAAAATGCGTGTATAACGTAGAATAAATTGCTATGGAAGAAGTGTAACCAGCGCGTCTGTACTTCTATCGCCTAACTCGGACCAAATCTTCGTCCTTGTGCAGCTCATTACACGAAGCACAGCGGCAGGAAAACGCAGTGCTTCGGCTCTTCCTCCTTTCCGTAGCACTTCTTCGTGACTATCAGCATATTCTAGTGTTAATCTATCCTTACAACTCAACATTTCAGTGGAGAGATGGCAAGTTTAGGCCAAGTTAGAATAAAAAGAGTATATAAACGCGGCCCACAATTTTATGTTAGAATAAAAAAAGTATATAAACGCAGCCCACTGTCCGATGCGCACTTGTTATGCTTGGCTTCTGTTCACCTCAAGGGCTTGGCATGAGAGAATATTCAAACCTTTTCCAATGTGATTCCCCAGTGATGCCAGTTTTTGACCTCCCGTCGCCTTTATTATCGTAATCGTAATCACTTCTATCTTTTCCATTGTTACCATCTAAATCAATATCACCTGCTGTTAATTTATCGTTGTATTTGTCATTTTCATACTTTTCACCACCACCACCACCATCATCATCATCATCATCATCATCATCATCATCATCACCTTCTCCATCATCTTTATTATCATTACTATCACCATTCTCACAATCATCATCATCTTCTTTTTCTTCTTCCCCATCTTTGTCATCATCATCATCAACATGTAAAGCTCACCTCCCTACCCATTAGCAAAGACCGTGACAGTGATCCCCAGACGGGCTACTGTTTCCCCCACACTGCCTTAATGTAAATATTTTCATACCTGCGTGACAGGTGGATCATTGTTAAAAGAGACAAACTTCCTTCACAGAACTAATATTTGGATGTGTGTGTGTGTGTGTGTGTGTGTGTGTGTGTGTGTGTGTGTGTGTGTGTGAGAGAGAGAGAGAGAGAGAGAGAGAGAGAGCACATATCACATCACCACATATCAACCCTCTCAGCACCCTCCACCATCACCCCATTGCCAGCTAAATCCTTCCTCAGTACCGTCATCATTATACCCCCTCCCCCTCCCATATACACCCCCTAACCCCCACGCACATATACCTCTACCCCTACTCCCCTTCCATATATACTTCTAACCCTACCCTCTCCCATTTATACTCCCATAACTCCATATATCACCATCTGAGCCACCTATCACTTACCATCTGGCCCACACATGATGCCTCCTGACTCCCCCTCCCCTCCTTTCATCTCTCTTTACACTCTTCTCATTTTCTCACCCTCCCCTTCCCTCCCCTCCCCTCCCCTCATCTCTCTTTATACCCCTTTCATTTCCTCACCTTCCCCTCCTCTCCCCTCATTTCTCTTTACACCTCTCTCATTTTCCCCATCCCCTTCTCACATCTTTTTACACCCCTTTCATTTCCTCCCCCTCCCCTTCTCTCCCTTCATCTTTCTTTACATCACATTTCCTCACCCCCTTATCTCCTCCCCCCCCCCCCACACCAACACTCCACCCAGATTCACTTCACACTCTCCACCCTACCTCAAACACACATCCCCCTTCCCTTCCCGACACTTCTCACCTCACACTCCCCCTCCCTCCCTTCCCTCCTTTTCACCCTAACTTATACATATTCCTCCCTCACCCTCGTCACCCTATCTTACACAGACTCCCCCTTCACCCCCCTGGCTCTCTCTGTTCTCCCTGTTTTCCTAATTTTTTAAGCAATATACGACACGTCACCTAAAAACTCCACTTTTATCTTCCTAGTCACCTGTATACCTCCCCCCCCCCCGCCGTGACGTCACAGGCCAGTCCACCCCTGACCTCGGCCTGTACCTATAAAGCTGGGTGCTGCAGAGGGACGCCTTCGTGTAGTGGCACTGACATCACCGGACGACCCAACTGCCTGGTTATAAAATCTTCCCAACCTATAAACTATCTCCTCTCAAGTGCTTCCCCTCAACTACCTCCCCTCAAGTGTTTCCTCCAAACTACCTCCCCTCAAGTATTTTCCCTAAACGACTTCCCCTCAAGCACTTCCCCTACAATATTTCCTCTCAATTACTTCCCCTAAACTATTTCCCTTCAAGTACTTTCCCTAATAGACTTCCCCTCAAGCACCTCCCTTTTTCTACCCCCCCCTTAAGTACTTCCCCTATACTACTTCCCCTCAGCCTACTTTCCCTAAACTACTTTCCTATCCCCGCAAAGGAGAACGTGGACTGAAGAAGGGTAGCAAAGTCTGCAGTCCTCTGGATTAACGTTTCAGATGAGACTGGGACCACAAGGCCTATACTACAGCTCCACATCCTTTCCACAGCTCTTCTTCGTGACTAGCATCGTGATCTGGTGTTACACAATTGCCATGACTCAATTTTCAAGATGGAGGGATGGCAATTTTGGGCTAAGGTTAGAATAAAACGAGTATAGGAGTAAGAGTTGAGGCTGTGTATAAGATTGCTCGTGTTTATGTGTATTTTCACTCACAGACTTATCATGCCTACACTCACAACCTAACAGGATAAATCTTAAAGTGAAATAATACAGCCAAACAAATATACTTACCTATCAGTCTACCTACCTGTCTATCCATCTATCTGTCCATCTACCAATTTACCAACCTACATATCAACCTACCTGCCCACCTACCTACCTATCTATCAATCTGTCTATGTATCTATCTAACTACAGCCAAACACCTTGATCAGTAGGTTGACCAATTTATCATCAACACCGGTTGGGATCCTGTATAATTTCAACCTCTGACCTGACCCTCCCTGAGCAGCTGACCCCACCCCGATAACCCAGGCACCTCCCTTATCACCCACGGGGATGATAAGGGCCTGATAAGCGGAGGGATTTATATAATTAATTTAGAAAGGGGAAACTATCGCTCACCCATATTCTTATCGCTCATCGGGCTATTTTTATGACAGGTGGTCATTTTTACGTATTTTTATGCACGTATGTATGTATGAATGTATGGACAGATGGATGGATGTATGCATGGACGGATGGATGGATGGACGCATGATGCATGCATGTTTGTCTCTCTATGTTTTTATGTGTATAGGGTATATGTACGGTATAGATGGATGGATGCATGTTTGTCTACCTGTGTGTATAATATGGATGTATATATGTATGTATGTGTGTGTATGCATGCATGTATGTATGTATGTATGTATGTATGCATTTATGTATGTAATTATGTATGTATGTACGGGATATATAATATATGTATTGTATGTATTTATGTAAGTATGTGTGTATGAACGGGTTATATAATATATGTATTGTATGTATGCAATGTATG
The DNA here is from genome assembly GCF_032717465.1 of Coenobita brevimanus. NCBI lineage: Eukaryota > Metazoa > Arthropoda > Malacostraca > Decapoda > Coenobitidae > Coenobita > Coenobita brevimanus. The sequence goes on from NC_137045.1 coordinate 8,861,824, forward strand.
TCGGTATGGATGGACAGATGTGTGGATACATAAATGTATGTATGTTATTTTACAAAGGTGTAGACAATCGCTTTCATCACCAAACGGCCTATTTGTTTCTTTTTATGTAGTTCATTTTTATGAGTTTGTCGGTTTAGTCATGTATCTGATTTTTTTTTAATTTTTTACTATCCAGCTCACCAAGTACTTTTAGGACCGTGGTCTGTCTCTGTATATATTCCATCGTTTCAGTAGATCAGATGATTTTGTTGTGGATTTTTGGAAGGAAAAACTATCAGTCGGGTCAGCTGCAGACACTCGGCGGGATGGGTACCTTTTTTAAAGATGTCTACTCCATCCAGCCAGTAATGTATCTGATATTTTTATATTTTTGTGAATCATTTAATTAACAGTTAAAGGGAAACTATCACTTTCATCACTACGCTGCTTAAATTTAAATATTTCATGATCTGCTATCTATCTATCTATCTATCTATCTATCAATTCATATGTATGAATTATATATATATATATATATATATATATATATATAATGTGTAAGTTATATTTATAAATAAATTATATATGTTACCAATATACTGATATATATATATATATATATATATATATATATATATATATATATATATATATATATATATATATATATATATATATGTAAAATTAATGTGTAAGAGTTATATGAACAAATCATATATAAGTTACCAATATACTATATTTATATAACATGTATGAGTTATAAACAAATTATATATACCGGTATATACTGTATTTACTCTAATATATAATGTGTAAGAGTTATAATTATAAACCAATTATATATGTGTTACCAGTATACCGCCGCGCGCACACACACACATACACATACACAAACACACACACACACACACACACACACACACACACACACACACACATATATATATATATATATATATATATATATATATATATATATATATATATATATATATATATATATATATATATATATATATAACTCTTCTAAATTCGTATTTCAAGAAAGTTGTGTACACCATCTTTATATTAGGCACATATAGGGTATATATTATAATTTGACGGATACGGAACACATTAGCATTTCTTGTGCACTTTTCATTTGCATTTACATTTACCAGGTCGTATTTTTTACTTTATGTATCTTTCGTATAAGAAGTTCAGTGTACAGTATATATCCCAGATCGTCTATATTGCCTTCTGTATGTTTTTTGTTTTTTCCACATACAATCATTCACGCTACATATAAAAGTCTGTATGGCTCAGTTTAGCTATTTTGTTTTTTACTCCACATTAGGCAACTCGGCTCTTTCATCTATAACTTTTTATATTCTCCACCCGGGCCGTGTTTCATCTACTTTTTTTCTTGACATTTAGCCCGTCATATATTTCACCTTTTTTTATGGATTTTTGTTTTTTTGTTTTTTTACTGGACATAAGCAGTGGCAGGTAAAGTTTGTTGAAGCGAGAGGGCAGTGTGGCGGAGAGAGTCGTTCTATTTATATCAATGTTAATGTTATGCTCTCTGTCAGCTTACAGGTGTGCTAATGAGGTCTGTAAGTCACCTGTGCTCTGTGTGTGTGTGTGTGTGTGTGTGTGTGTGTGTGTGTGTGTGTGTGTGTGTGTGTGTGTGTGTGTGTGTGTGTGTGTGTGTGTGTGTGTCCTCTCTCCACCTCGCCCCGTCTCTCATAAACCTCTCTGCCTCATCCCTCCATCTCAACGCCAGTCTCCCCCTCCCTCTGCCCTCTTCACCTCACTCACATACACACTCTTTGTCAGTCTCTCATTATCTACACACGGCCAAACTTTTCTGCGTCATATAATTCACTTCTCAATCGGTAAAAAGAACAGAGCTACACTTCACGCACGCATACACCATTCCTCCCTGTCTTGCGATGTTGTAAATACCATCACCATCTACCACGTCGTAAGAGGCTATATGGCCACTCCAAAAATCAGAAATGGGAAATTGGAAAGCGGGGAATAGGAAAATAGACAAGAGCAATAAAGTAAATTGGTGAATGCGTAAAGGTAGGAAAATAAGTATATAAGTGAATGCTAACAGGGAAATATTTAAAAAAATAATAATACTAACAAAAGGCGGATTACTGAATGTGAAGAGGTAGGGAAATAGACAAATGAATCCTATAGTTCTTTCACCTTAACCTGGCCCAGATTTTCGTCCTTTTGTAACATATTTTACGTAGTGCAGCGGCAGAGGCAGACAACGCTACGGCTCTACATCCTTCTCACCGCAAATTCGTGACCAACATCATATTCTAGTATTAATAGTTACAAGCAATCAGACATGATGAGATGGTAATTATAGGCCAGGCTGAAGTAAAAGGGGGTATTTGTGCTGACGTAGGGAATCAGACAAATGAATGCTAACAAGAAATGGATTACTGTTATGTGTAAATTATAGGAATAAGGATAAAGGTATGGTGATAAATTTTTTAACTGCTGGAGGTGCGAAGACAGGAAAAAATTCATGCAAATGACATAGTATGTTAGAGAAGTTACGTAAGAAAACGGGAAAAATACGTACGACAACTGAAAAATGAATTCTAAGAACGGAGGAAATAAGTGAATGTATTAAAGTAAGTCAATGAAGTAAATGATATACCCCAATAAACAAATAAAAATAAATAAATAAATAATAAAATAAAATAAAAATGCTACAGTAACACGAGAGTAAATTAGTGAATAGGTAAAGACACGAAAACAAAATAAATGTATGATTTAAAAAAATGTATGACAGCAACGCCTAGAGGCAGGCTAATAAATTAAGAAAAATTATGCTCACAAAGAAATATATTGCTCTATGTATAAATGTATGAAATAGGACACATGTATAGGCCTACTGTCGATTACCGGTAATAGATTGGTGTACTGTACATGTAAACGATTTATAACCTTCCAAATCTTTAAGGAATGATAAATTAGAGTGTATATAAAGGAACTATATATATATATATATATATATATATATATATATATATATATGTATATATTTTATCAATAACCTGGCAAAGATCCATAACCCCTTTTGACTCAGTTGAGGGCCAGGGTAGTTAGACTGGAGGGTAAATTTGACTAGTAACCGAGGAGATTCATTGCTACCTCATACCAAAGGCTCATCGAATTTCACGCGACCACAACTTAATTTTGAGAATGGTCCAGTTCCGTCAGATGAAAGCAAACCGCTTACAGTAAAAATTCTTGGCGGGAAAATGCCAAAAAATGCAACTCTGCCCTAAAGCTGTAAGTCTCCTCGAAATCTCTTACGACCACGGATTTGTTTATTCATCTATTTATCTATCTAAATATACCTACATCTATCTATCTACTTACATATTCATTACTATTTTATTCTCGATGCCGCCATACTACTTTACTCCTGCTACCTCCAGACGATTTTATTTATGTAAGGAGTGGCCTTGTTTTATCTAGTCTGCCGTGTCTTGCCAACCAACCCAGAGACTCAGCCACAACTCGTCATAACCTTTAGTCGGCTCAACTTTCTCACAATATTTGGGTGAAGGTCTTTGTTGGGTAAGATCCTGTGCCATGCCCCCCCCCCCTCCTCTCTCATAACACTCCCCGCCTCATCTTTCCCTCCCTCACAACCTCTCAACCTCTCCCCTCTCCACATCCCTCTTCACTCTCTCTCTCCCCTCATCCCCCTTCTTTATCCACTAACCTCTCTCACCTCCATCCCTTTTGCTTCCTAGTTCACATTCCCTCCCCATCACTCTTCCTTCCACACAAAGCCCTCCCTCACTACCTTTCCCCCCCCACCAACCTATCCCTCACCCACCCATCCTCTCCCATCCAAATCTCCCTCTCCCTCGACCTCACCATCTCCCTCCGCTCCCCAGCTTCCCCCTCCTCTCCCTTCCCCCCATCATCCACCCACCGCTTTGTACTCAGTAATTATGCGTTTCTTCCCCCAACCCTTCCTTCGCCGGGCTATTGTTACTGCCAAGCGTTTTTACTATTTTTACCATTTGCTATTCTTTACCTGTCATTCGCTCTTCTCCTCTGTCTACTTTTTCGTCATTTAATTACTCGTGTTGACCTACTCTTCTTCTTTACCTGTCTTGGCCGCAAACTCTTCTTTCAATCTATCTTTCTTACTGTCTCTCCTTTACCATCTATATTTCTCACAAACTCTTCCTTTTCTGCCTATTGTTATCAGTTTTTAATATTTGCTAATTGTTTTACGGTACGATGCCTCTTAACCCTTTCGGTCCCATTACTCATTTATTTTCATTCCATTCTTGTTCTTCTTCCTGACTTCTGACGACTTCATTGGGAGAGAGAGAGAGAGAGAGAGAGAGAGAGAGAGAGAGACAGAGTCAGTATAATCCAGTTCACTTTCAGTTTCCCATCTTTATTCGTTTGGCACAAGTCCATATTCCAAGCCTCTCTGTGGCCAAACTGTCTGTCACTCGTAAGAACATACTGTATATCTCCTTTGTTTCCTCCTTAGTATTAAAGTATACGGTATATGGAAGAAAATATATCGCCTGGTCCTTCCGTACTAATAATTATGCTTGATACATGGCGGTTCAGGTCAAAATGTTTACCACGCAGATTAAATGTTTACTTACAAATACACAGCTGGTTTTACTCTAACTTGGCCTAAAAACTGCCATCTCCCCATCTTGAATCCTAAGCTATAATACTAGATTAGTACTAGAATATAAGGCTAGTCATGAAGAAGTGCTATGGGAAGAACGTGGAGCTATACGGTTGTCTTTTTCTGCCAATGAATTATGTGGAGTAAGTTACAAAAGAACGAAAATCTAGGCCAAGTTAATGTGAAAGACCTATTGTGATGTATGTATGACGTCTCGCGAAATTACTTAGAAAATTCAAGTTATTCTAGGGTTAGTTTTTGAAGATTATACAAACAAGGGTCCAATAATCATCCGATTGGGAGCTATAATTATTGATGGCCTTATGGAAGAACATGGCCTCCCTCATAATTCACCTCTATAATTCACACTTCAGACCATCCGCCGCTGTAGTTATATAAGGGATGAGAAATAAATCCGTTTTGATGTAGCATTTCTTAAGAGAGAGAGAGAGAGAGAGAGAGAGAGAGAGAGAGAGAGAGAGAACGTAATAAAGTTTCCAAAAATTCTCCCGGAACACCTTGTGGAGAGTTATGAAAATCCCTTCAGCTCGAGGACACCATTCATTATTTACTTTCGTCACCTTCACAAGACTTTATTCAGCTTTGGATTTGCTTAAGGTTACACGCTAGGGTCTAAGATGGTCCTTGGTCCCTCCATGAGGCGCCTGAGAAAGACAGTGGCTCGTATTCTCGTCGGTTAAGGAATCTCCCTAACACCTCTTCCTTAGCGAATTATTTTTGGATATAGCTGGCCAATATCCTTTCATAGGTTAACTATGCAGAGTATGGGGATATTGGAAGGAACTATATAACACAGAATAGGACAGTAAGGAGTAATAAACAAAATGAATCGCTTAGGAAAAGGTGTTAGGGAGCTTCCTCAGCCGACGAGAAGACCGGTCAATATGGCGTTGTCTGCTTTGCTGTGCTCGGCTGGCTAGACTGGCTGGGGTCCCATACATGCCCCTTAAACTCTCAAGGCTGCTCACGATTTCCTTAGTTTCACCTTAGCTGCCTGCAGACGAGTTGATTTACGAGATAGACAACACGGCAGGGGGAGTGACGCCTGTGAGAGAATGGAAGGAAAGAGGGCAGAGAAGAAGGAAGGAGAAAGGAGTGAGCAAAAGGTAAACTACGAAACTAAGGAATTACGAAGGAAGAGAAAATGGAACGAGATAAAGGAAGAAGAAAGAAAATAGCAGATAAATGGTGAGAGGTGGAAAAGGGGAGTGAAGACGAGAGACAGACGGAAAGACAATAATAAGGACACCAATGAAAATAGGAGGGAGAGAAGGAAAGGAGACGGGAAAGATGAATGATGGACGGAAGAGAAGAGGAGTGAGAGAGATGTGAAAGGAGAAGAGAGAGAGAAACGACAATACCAGGGACAACAAGAGAACACGAAGGAGAATGGAGAAGAGAGCGAGACAAGAAGTGGGTCCGAAGAAAAGAGAGGAAGTGAGAGAGGAAAGACACGAGTAGGAAAGAGAGGAGAAAAGAGAAGGGAACGATGAAAGACAAAAGGAAAGGAAGACGAGAACAGAAAAGGGAAGGAAGGGATTGAGAACAGACAATAGAAAGGACGCCAGAAAGAAAATGAGAGAGAGAGAGAGAGAGAGAGAGAGAGAGAGAGAGAGAGAGAATGGGGGAGTTTAGCAATGAGGAGAAAGAGAGAGAGACGCTTGAGGACCGTGTGTGGTGGTGCCAAGAGCCGCTAGTTTATGTGTTGACTCTTGCCACTCTCTACCTGGGACACTACACTGGGGCCAGGTGACACGCCAGCACCTGTATTGTACCGGGGACATGGGTGAACCGGGAGAGGCAGGGATGAGGAATGAAGGGATGAACCGAGAGAATCAAAGAGGAAAAGGATGTAGCGGACGGACCAGGGACGCGGGTGAGCCAGAAGAAGAGGGGGAGAGAAGGATCGGGTGGACGAAACAGGATGAGGGATAATGGTGGATTAGAATAAAGGGATGGACACTAAGACGAGAGAAGAAGGAAGGTAATGAACCAAGGGACCACCAGGTAAGTAGGAGGAAAGAAAATGGCGGATTAGAATAAAAGACGGGGATGACCAAAGATGTGGGCAGAAGGGGACATAGGAGGGGACAGGGATGGGCCACAAGAAGAGAAGGGGGACAGTATGACTCAGAATCAAAGCACTGAGGGGCCGGAATAAAGGCCGTGCTGGACCAGAAAAAGGGCAGCTACCAATTGAAAGGATATTACAAGATTTTGGTGTCTTTTATTTTTCTAACTTTGAAGTGGACGTGTTTTGCAGTCTACAAGCCTATAACGTCAATTAAAAAAAGAGTCGCGGTCAGTTTGCACGTGCCTTGCAATTGGACAAGTAAGTAGGGATAGTATAGCTTTTTTTTCGTCTGACGGAACTGGGTCACGCTTACAACAAAGATCCTGGGTAAAGGCTGTATGAAATTTGATGAGCTTTAGTTACGGGGTTAGAATATCTCCTTATTCACTCCAACAAGATGAGTATGTTTTCACCCTTGTTTGTTTGTTTGTCTGTCTGTTAGCAGGATTACTCAAAAACTAAAGGAGAGATATGGACCAAATTTGGTGGGTAGATAGTCCATGTCCAATGGAACAATCTATTAACTTTTGGGACTGATCTGGATCGTATTACAGATTCTGGATCCGGAAAACACTTTTGGCGAAACCCTAATCAGTGATGAGAAACCCTAACTCATTATGTAGAATGGTTTGGGAATTACGTCGCCCTTGTCGGAGAGATGCGCTTCACTGAGTGCCCCTCTCGGTTACTAGTCAAATCCACTCTCCAAGCTAAGTACATTCGACCATCGACTAAGTTGAAAGGAGTTGGGGGTCTTAGTGATAAACACCCGACTATAGACATAATTAAGTCGTGTTTTACGGGTGCTACTCGTAAAATTCTCACCCCATCCATAGGTGGGACGGGAAGGTCTGGGTGATAATGACGATGAAGGTGGTGGTGGTAATGATTATAAAATAAAGTTCCACAGCCCAAGCTCTAAAGAGCAGTAAGCAAGTCCCTCGTACACGCCAATGAGAAAGCTAGCTAAAGGAATTTGTTGCCTGAGTGTGCACCATCACTATGCACTAAAACTGAACGCAGGTTTGAGTGCCAACAACAATACAGCCGTACTATCGTGGGGTTCTGTATCTGGATACGAAGGCCGAAGACATTTAAAATCCTGTAAAGCAATTCCCTAATTCTCTACATATATAGTGAACAGGCACGGTGACATGACACAACTCTGTCTAAGCCCAGTAGTTATCATCATCATCATCATCATCAACATCACCTCTAACAGTGAGGGAGATAATGAAGGTTCTATTCTAACCCCCATAAGTCTCTCATAAAATGGGTCTAAAGATAGCACAAACAAAATTCTAGATGTCATAGTGCTGAAGAGGATAATTATTTCAATAATATCCTTGACAGGCAAGTACAACTGTGACACAGACATCATTGTGAAAACAGTGCATTTACTTTAACCTGATAAAGATCCATAGCCTCTTTCAGCTCACTTGACGGTCAGGTGCAGTCAGACTGGAGGGTCGCTTTAACTATACCCGTTTTACTCTAACTTGGCCTAAAATCTCCAACTCTCCATCTTGAGTGCTGAGTCGGAACAGATATCACTAGAATTTGATCCTAATAACGAAGAAGCATCATCGAAAGGATGTAGAGCTGAAGTATTGTCTTTTTTTTTTTTTTTTTTTTGCTAGTGACCTAAGTGAAATGATCTACAAAACAACAAAAATCTGGACAACTTAATGTGAATGACCTATAGTAATCAAAGTCCTGTTTAATAACCAAGGCTCAGCGAATTTCATGTAACCATGACTTAGGCAGAGTGACCCAGTTCCATCAGGTAAACACAAACCTACTATGGGTGGTGACCCTGGGTGAAATGCCCCCTGAGTTCAGTGACCCACCTACAGCCGTGCCCAAAAGTTAGCTGGCATTCCTTTGCTAACACTGTCAGCCCCTTTCTATATTACCCATTCCTCTTTAGCTGTGTGCGTCATATTGCAATCACTTAAATGTAAATCACTTTCAAATAGTTCCTGTGATCTCTTCCACTGCCGCAGCCGGGAGGAAAATGAAGGCGAACTCTTGCTCAGGACTGTACACGTTCCTGCAACCCTCGATGGCGTGACTGCTAATGGTTACCCTCATTAGTTCGACCTCTTAATTGCCAAGGCTCCATTAACTATTTATTGATACAAGTGTGCACCTCACCGACACACCCTGCCAGCACACCACTACACCCTCACCATCCGAGTATTGCATCTTTACCACACCATCAAAACACTGCATCTCCACCACACCATCAAAACACTGCATCTCCACCACACCATCAAAACACAGCATCACCTCCACACCATCAAAACACTGCATCTCCTTCTCACCATCAAAACACTGCATCACCTCCACACCATCAAAACACTGCATCTCCACCACACCATCAAAACACAGCATCACCTCCACACCATCAAAACACTGCATCTCCTTCTCACCATCAAAACACAGCATCACCTCCACACCATCAAAACACTGCATCTCCTCACCATCAAAACACTGCATCTCCTCACCATCAAAACACTGCATCTCCTTCTCACCATCAAAACACAGCATCACCTCCACACCATCAAAACACTGCATCTCCTTCTCACCATCAAAACACTGCATCTCCTCACCATCAAAACACTGCATCTCCTCACCATCAAAACACTGCATCTCCTTCTCACCATCAAAACACTGCATCTCCTCACCATCAAAACACTGCATCTCCTCACCATCAAAACACTGCATCTCCTCACCATCAAAACACTGCATCTTCTTCCCACCATCAAAACACTGCATCTTCTTCCCACCATCAAAACACTGCATCTCCTTCTCACCATCAAAACACAGCATCACCTCCACACCATCAAAACACTGCATCTCCTCACCATCAAAACACTGCATCTCCTTCTCACCATCAAAACACAGCATCACCTCCACACCATCAAAACACTGCATCTCCTTCTCACCATCAAAACACTGCATTTCCTTCTCACCATCAAAACACTGCATCTCCTTCTCACCATCAAAACACTGCATCTCCACCACACCATCAAAACACAGCATCACCTCCACACCATCAAAACACTGCATCTCCTTCTCACCATCAAAACACTGCATCTCCTCACCATCAAAACACTGCATCTCCACACCATCAAAACACTGCATCTCCTTCTCACCATCAAAACACTGCATCTCCTCACCATCAAAACACTGCATCTCCTCACCATCAAAACACTGCATCTCCTTCTCACCATCAAAACGCTGCATCTTCGCCACACCTTTACGCCATCAGCACAGCAGTGTGTACAGATTACTCTCACCAATTTCACCATGAGTTCCCAAGGCTACAGGCAAGCTACTTTCGATTTCACTGTCGATATGTCTTTCCATTCACCGTGGAAACTTATAAACATCTCTTTCTTACCTGTTTATTTCTGATTCTGCTCCGTTACTATATTCTTGTGTGTTATTCATGCAGTCTAAGTTAACATGAAAAAGTTAATAGGATGCAAAAAAGGAGGATGTTAATGGGTAGTTTGGAAAATAAATCGCCAAGGAAGAGGTGCTAGGGAGCCTCCTTAATCGACGAAAATACGGGTCATAATCGTGAATAAACTGTTTAATGTATAACGTCTCATGGTTAATTCACCGGCAAAGGTGTCTTAACCGGCGATAATAGTTTTAAAAATATTTCGACCCAACACGTGTGTGATTCAGTGTAGCTTGTGAGTGAACAAATCAGTTAAATAAGCTTGTCATTACCACTAAGAAGATAATACTAGACGAAAGAATATATGGTAAGGATAACAATTCGTGGGACAGAAAATATACAAACAGGATACATGGTTGTTTGTAAATGCCTATATTGGACTGTCAGATTATAAGCGCCTATGATAAAATATTTCTACACCAATCTACACGTTCTTTTTACTGTGGAAACCAGAAAATCAATACCTACGATTTGTATCTGTTAGTATTTTGTCTTTATATCTATTCTATCAGAGTTTTCCCCTAATTCTTTCCATCTGATGACGTAGTGTTCATATTACTCGTGCCATTTCCAGACGATTTTATTCAGCTTAGGAAAGACTGTTTTAACTGAGGACACTAGATATGGGCTTCATTTACCCTCCACTACACCGCCAAAGCTGAATAAAGCGTTTGGAGTGTAACAAGAATACACACACACACACACACACACACACACACACACACACACACACGTTATCCCTTCCGGCGAAACCTAAAAAAGAGTCAAAAAGAAAATCGACTTGTCTAGAGAATGCCTGGATACATCGCACTTAAAAAAATAAATACATGAATAAATAAATAAGTAAATAAACGCACCCAGAATGAGCGACTTGTGAAATGTGTGACCTGTTGTGGATACGTACGAGCATAGGCCGGTTACCCCTGCATTTGAGACTTCTATGTGAGTAAATGATACGAGGCGACAGTGGAGGAAACTGGGGGGAAGAAAGACACAGTAAAGAAATTATCATAATCATCATCATCACCATCATCAATCACCACCACCATTATCATCATCATCATCATCATCATCATCATTATTATTATTATTATTATTAAATTTATTATTATTATTATCCCTGACGCTTCGTATGCCCTTTCCTGTGTTTTCTCTCCCATCCATTATATCCAGCTTTACAAAGACGCCTGGTGGTTGGGTGATAAAGCACTTAAGTCGAAAAGAGAGAGAGAGAGAGAGAGAGAGAGAGAGAGAGAGAGAGAGAGGGGGGGAGGAGGGTTGTATCAGGTAAAATTATGAGGGAAATAGGTCAGTCTCCCTCGTAAATGACCTGGAAAGAGGCAGCCCAATTACAGGCCTCCAGTGACCCTTAATGGAAAATGTGGAATTAGTTCTACATAGGCCTACCGGTTGAAAAAAAAAATAGTGAGCTATGAGAAGACTGAGGCGTAAAGTTAAAAAAATAAATCGTTCATGAAGTGATATCACGCAGTGTCCTAAACCTACGTACATCCAGCCAGGCCAACAACAGACTTCCAAGATACTGAATGACCTCCACCCCAGCCACTCCCCTCCCCCAACCACTCCCCTCTTTCCACCTTGACCACTCCCCCCTTCCTCCTTGACCACTCCCCCTTGCCCCCTGACACACTCCTCCCTTCCCTCTGACTCCCCCCCCCCTCGGGTGTTTGTGTGTCTTTGTGTGGGGGAAAAAACCCTGTTGTAGTGAGGTGTGGCGTCCTGGGGCCACCGTGATGCCACTAATGAGACCCATAACACAAAAATGAGGCGATCAAAGACTGACCTGGGGACCTTTAGCCTCTCTCACAGTGCCCGGGGGAGGGAGGATGGGGTGGGGGAGGGGGAAGGAGGGAGTGAAGGGGCCAAGAAAGGAGAAGACACGATGGAGGACGAGCGTAAGAGGGAGGGGAGATACGTAACATAACCTGAACCAAGGAAAAAAAAAAAGTCTAAAGTCTGCGGTTTCTTCTCTCCATGTTCCACACCATCAACTGACTGGAAGATTTTCACGTGAGGGAGAAAATGGAAAGATTCAGTTAGGAGAGAATGACTAGCGGTGATGAGGAGAGAGAAACCAAGAAAAGAGAAGAAAAAGAGAGGATGAATCTAACAGGGTGAGAAGATAAGTAAAATTCTCCATAATATCTAGACGTTAACTTACACACACAGCACTTGGGAGGCATAATAAAATATATTAAAAAAATAAATAAAAATGCTGTTTCCTATATGCCTGCTTCACACCCTCGAAAGGAAGGAAAAATCTTAAATGAAAGATAACGGATGGATTGGGTAAGGAGAGAACGGTTAGTGGGGAGGGATGGGAAAGGGGGAGGGGGCAGACGATCCGAGGGAGGAAAAACAAGGAAAGGAGAAGCAAGAGGAGCTTTATAGGGTAAGACGATACGTAATTAAAGAGTAAGATGACACGTAACCTCTTCCAAAGCATCTTGGCTAATGATGACACCACCATGACACAACACTGGCAAATGACACCACGGAACGACTGAGTAATGAAATGACAAAAATAACAATCACAGGCATGAGAACACGAACACTGGGGAAAAAAAAAATCCAGGCCTCCACGTCACCAGACAGAGGTAAAAATAATAACGTTTTCGTCTGTCAGTGATTTCTTCAAAATACCAATGAAGAAAAAAATAAATAAAGTATAAAGTCTACGGTCTCGTCCTACCACGTTTCACACCCTCAGTGCCCTAAAAGAAATTGACTTAAGTAGGAAATGGATGACTCTTGGATGAGGGAATAATAAGTCAGACTTACTAATTACGACGAAGAAAATTGCATCTTATGCTAAAATTTCGAGTTTTGTTCATCTAAAAAAAAAAAAAAGGACGCGGTTAACCTGAAGAGTCCAGTTACTTTGTTTTTTTCCATTTTCTTTTCTTCTATACCTACCATCTACACAGAAATATAACAGAATGAAGATCTAAAGTTAATATGAGGCAACAAGGAAGGAACTGAAGAGAGAGAGAGAGAGAGAGAGAGAGAGAGAGAGAGAGAGAGAGAGAGAGAGAGAGAGAGAGAAAAATATATGCAAATCAAGGCAACACGCTATACGAGATAATTAAAAAGGGGTTATCTGCGTCTCACGTCTGTCTGGGTCGTGTGTGTGTGTGTGTGTGTGTGTGTGTGTGTGTGTGTGTGTGTGTGTGTGTGTGTGTGTGTGTGTGTGTGTGTTAAAATAATGAGGCATAGGAAGTGACGGAGTGCAGCTGGTGGAGGTGAGAAAGAGCTGACAGAAGCGAAGGTGAGATACGTAAATTAAAGAAGAAAAAGGAAAATGGGAAGAGTAAATCAAACGAGGAAAACGAGTAAAGGAGGAAAATAAGGATGAAGGAGAATGAGAAAGTAAGTTAACAAGAGAGAGAATACGAAGAGTAACTGAATAAGAGGCAAAATAAGCAGAGGAAATCAAGGAAGAGGGGAATATGAGAGGAGTGAATTAAGTAAGAGGAGGTAAAATGAGAAGAGTGATTTAAAGAGGAAAATATCAAACGAGAAGAGTAAATTGAGGAGTCTGAAAGGGTGACGAAGGATGGAGTAGGGGAGAGAGAGATTAGGGGAGGAAATGAAGGAGAAAGGAGGGAGAGATTGGAGGAGTAAATGAAGGAGAAAGGAGGGAGAGATTGGAGGTGTAAATGAAGGAGAGGAGAGAAAGGCTGGAGGAGTATATGAAGGAGAAAAGAGGATAAGACTGGAGGAATAAATGAAGGAGAAGAAGGGAAAGACTGGAGGAGTAAATGAGGGAGACAGGAGAGAAAGACTGGAGGAGTAAATGAAGGAAACAAGAGGGAAAGACTGGAGATTACATGAAGGAGGAAGGAATGATAGGAGAGAGTTTGGAGAGATTTAATAAAGAGTGAGAGGAATAAAACGAGAGGGATGAGAGGGAAGAAAGGGAGAGGAGGAGAGCGGAGATAACTGAGAAGGGGTGTAAATGGGATGAAGTGAAAGATGGAAATGAGATGACGTGGGAGAGGTGAGTGGGGTGACATGACATGCGGCTGGTGAGAGGGAGTGGTGATGAGAGAGGGGGTAAGGGGAAGAAGAGATAAATTAAGAGTATTGTAAAAGGAGTAGGAGGAATAAGAAGAACAAGGTAAGAGGGATGAAGCGGGGACTACAAGGATGAAAAGGAGGGAAGGGAAAGAGTGGACTATTGAAAGGGAGAGAGAGAGAGAGAGAGAGAGAGAGAGAGAGAGAGAGAGAGAGAATTGTGAGTGACTAAAACGGAGATCGACACAGACACGACATAAAAAAATTAAAATAAAGATGAGCGACAGAGGTGAGGTGTGTGTGAGAGACAGAGATAAATAGAGAGATTTATAAAGGTGAAAGATATTAGAGAAAAAGAAGCAATATATAGCGGGACACCGAGACGTGAAGAGTGTATAGGCGAGGAAAGGTGAGAGAGAGAGAGAGGGGGGGGGAGAGAGAGAGGCGGGATAAAGTAAGAGGGAAGTGAGAAAGTGTGAGCAGAGGAAATACGAGAGACATTAATATCAAGAGGAATTTATTGGGCAGGATTTATTAGGTAAGAAAGACGGAAAAGGTGTGTTGTATATGGGGGCTTTACCAGTTCTCTCTCATGGCGTTATTTTCGACATGATTCTGGCTAACAACATACCACTACACTCAACCTTGGGAGAGATTTTTCATACTGGAGGGGATAAATATATATGGGTTTCAGTTCCCTACCACCACCACCACCACCACCATCACTATCACCATCACCACCATCACCACCACTTCAGTACAATAACACTCTCCTTAAGCTGAATATTAGTGTCTGTAGCGCCGGGAGCAAATCGGTATATAAGTCATTGAATTTAGTAACCCCAAAGTAGGCTCCACATCCCCAAGCCATGATCTGAGGGGTAGCGGGTGAGGGAAGGGGAAGGGAAAGGAGGGGAAAGAGGGACCTAGAACCCTGGTAAGAACTTTCCATCATTAACAATCTTCATTTCAGGAGATTTACACAAGTTGGAAAAAAATACGGTGTGGTCATATTGTTGAGTTAAACGTATAATACGAATAAATCGCTAAGGAATAGGTGATAGGGAGTCCACTATATTCCTGAAAATTTGTTGTTGGAGTGGTGTGGTATGCAAAATGAATCGCACAGAAAGAGGTGTAACGAAGCATCCTATGTCCAAAGAGCTCAACCACCCCCACAGTAATACCTGCTATCTGTGAGCCTGGGCGGGGGTCAACGTGTATTTACGTCACGATCTAATGATGTTTGGGTGCCGGTGTAAGGTGAGCTTGTTCTTTACCTTCCCACACACACACACACACACACACACACACACACACACACACACACACACACACACACGGGAGACACGTACATTACATTTACTGTCCCTTTAATTACTGAGGGGCCTTGGGTTTCTCTCTCTCTCTCTCTCTCTCTCTCTCTCTCTGTCTCGTCCTGAATATATTTTAAGTAAGTCTACGCAACCCACACGCCAAGAGTCACCTACCCCATTAACACGCTGAATAAATCCTTTGGGAGGGGGCAGGAACAACATGCAAGAGACGTCACCATGCTAAGGAGCTAATGGCGGAGAGGAAAGCGCTAGGTAGGGTGGGGCAGGGCGGATAAGGCGTGGATAGGAAGACTATTTGGGGAAGGAGGATGGTTGGGGAAAGGAAGCGCAGAACAAAATACGAGTATGGTAGAGCAGGGGTGGACAGAAAAATGAAGGCATGCTTTGGTCAGGACTGTGCAGGGAATGGCAGACAGGAAAGGAGGGGAATTTGTTAGGTAGGACAGGACAGGGCAGAGAAAGACAGGGTAGGGAAGGGCAGAGTAGGATATGGTTGGGCAAGATAGGATAAGGCATAACTGGAGAGAAGAGGGAAGACCTATTTTGGTGAAAAAAGTGGAGGGCATGATAGGATAGGAGAGAATAGGTCATGGAGGGGCGTGGTCAGGTGAAATAGAGGGTGCAGTGTTAACCTCACTAATTAACCAAAGTGCCTTTCATGGTAAGGTCAGTGCCTGCCCACTCTGTCACATGATCCCACTCTGTATCTCCCTCCCTCTCGTTTTTATCATCTCTCTCTTCTCTCCTCTCACCTCCCTCCCACACTTCTACTCTTCCTCTTACCTTCTGTTCCCTCTCCCAGTGCCCCCTTTCCTTTTATACTTCTTCCTCCCCCCTCCCTCCTCCATCTCTCCCTCCCATTTTTATCACCAATCCCGTTTTCACACGTATCCTTCCCTTTCCTTCCCTCCCCTCTCTTCCCCCTATCCCTCGTCCGACACTTTCACTCCCCCTTCCACCTCGATCCCCTCTCCATTCTCCCCTTCCCTCTCCTTTAAACCATCTCTCCCATCTACTAACACTCCCTCCTATCTCTTACCTCTCCATCCTCTCCCCCATGTCTTCTTTTCCTCCCTTCCTTCCCTTCCCTTCAATTGCCCTCCTCCCACGCTTGCTATCTTCCATCTTCCTTCCCCCACTACTATTTTTTTCTCCTTCAGTTTTCTCTATACTGTATCATGTTCCTCCTCACTTTTTCCTGTCAGTTTTGGTTAGAGGACTTGGTGGTTATCCTTCCCTTATTCTCATACTCCAGCCACACGTCTGACAGGGGTTGCCTGGCATGGGACAACCGGCCTATTGTAGTTATCCTCATGTAAATCCTTCTCTGGTTTCCATTCTGCCCTCCTTTCCCCCCTCTCTTCTCCCTCCTCCTTTTCACCCCTCACTTCTTTTCTCTTTTCACCCATCCTCCACTCCTTTCTCTCCCTCTCTTTCCTTTCATTTCCCCGTTCTTTCTCTTCTCTTTCTTCTCTCCCTTTCTTTCCTCTCTTTTCCCCTTTCCTCTTTCCGTTCTTCTCTTCCCTCTCTCTCCTTGTTTCTCCCTTCTCTGTCCGCTCCTTCCTCCCTCGTCTCATTCTTTCTCCTTTATCGCCCACTTCACTCCCCATTTCCCTTCCGTCTCTCACACTCTTCTATTTTCTCTTCCCTCGCCATCCTCTCTCCTCTTCCCTCTCCCATATCTCTCACATCTTCCCCCACTCTCCTCTCTCGTTAGTCTTCCTTAAACCTTCTCTCTCCATCCCCCTCTCCCTCTCATCTTCGCTCTGGCACTAGTCTCCTCTCTCTCTCTCTCTCTCTCTCTCTCTCTCTCTCTCTCTCTCTCCTCTCCACTCTCCCTCCCATTTTCCCTTTGTCTCTCTTCTCTCCTCTTCTCTTTCCTTCTCTTCTCTTCCCCCCCCCTCTCTCTTCTCTTCTCCCCCTCTCTCTTCTCTTCTCTTTTCTTCTCTCCCGTGTCCCTCTTCTCTCCTCTCCCCTCCACTTTTCTCTCTCTCTTTTTTTTTTCACACATAGGATAAATTTTTAGCGCAATTATTTTTAACCTGCACAGATAACCTCGAACTGGGACAATACGCTTCCGTTATCTGAGCTCTCTCTCTCTCTCTTTCTTTCTCTTTCTCTCTCTCTCTCTCTCTCTCCCTCTCTATGGTACCAAGGAGATCAAGGGTTCGAGCCCCAGGGAGATTAGAAGGAGAAAAGTTGGTAAATGGGGTGAAAAAAAAGATGAAAAAGGTAAAAAAAAAAGGTAACAAAGAGTGGGTACTTGACCTAACCTTACACCACCACTACTACAACCACTACAAACACTACTACAACTACCACCATCACCACTACAACCATCCTACAACCACCTCGACATCCACCTTACCTGTCACTATTATATCCAGTACTGCAACACCACTACCACCATTACAATCACTACCAGCACTATAACTACTACTACTACTACCCCTACTACTACCACCAATGCAACCTTTACAACCACCACTAAAACCACCACAAACACCACTGAAACCACTACAATCATCACTACAACCAGTACAACTACTACCACCAGCACTACAGCCATCACTACACTTACCAGTACAAATACCACCACAGTCACCACCACCGCAACCCCCACCACCACCACCACATCCACCGCTAACTACCTTAAGACTACAAGCGGCGTCTGTCACGTTCACCTCTTCCAACTTTTTCTAAGTCTTTGTGTGTACTGCCCGGCCCTTTCCCTTCCCCTCTGTTGTTTGTTGTTCAGTCCCTTACCTTCTGATTCATATTTCATCTCGCTACTTTCTCTCGTTTTTATTTTTCTTACCTACCTACCTATACATCTATCTACCTATTTGTGGGACGCCGCATCAAGTGAGGGGCAGCTGTTTATATACTTCTGTTATCCATTCCACACGACAGATCCACCGCACAATGAACCCAGTCCTTGTGTGGTAATGATGAAAAATACCCAACGCAGTGCATGAATTACCGGTAACCGATGGGGTAACTAGACAATCAGTAACTTGTAAAACGTTCTCTTTCTCCTTTTTTTTTCTTTTTTCTAAAACAACGTCATTCCGAGGACGTATTTCTAAATCAATTCTCACTATCTCCAGCAAACAATATTATTCGGCGTAAAGACCAACTACGGAACGAAAATAAATTGTGAGTTTTATACAGAATCATCTATTGTTTGTGTTCTCAGCGTGTCAAGTCAAAATCTATCCATCTATCTATCTATCTACCTATCTGTCTATCTATCTATCTTTTATTTTTACTCAGCTCTCCGCAGTTAAAATATAAATTCTGCTACACAGCCACTGGAATCTGAAAGCCTACGTGGCCTATATACATTCACAGGAGAATATAACAAACACTAAAGTAACTTGTCCAGGAGATGCATTAACCCTTACTACAACACACTACATTATATCCCATCACTAAACACATCGGTTATACTTCCGACAGACATACCTTGCGTTATACCCGCCAATAAACAAAGGACTATACTATTTTTACACTAGATTGGTCCAGATTTTCATCATATTGTAGCTTATTTCAGTGTCCGTGAGCAGAATGAGACAATCTGATAGCTTTACGTCCTTTCTCACGGCGCTTCTTCGTGATTAGCATCATAGCCTAGTGCTGATGTATTGGTGGGCGTTCAAGATGGGGAGACGGCGAATTTAGGCCAAGTTAAAGAAAGTGATGTCATAAGTGCTTTGTTACATTTGAAAGGCTTGGATGCCAGACAGTGCTATATAGACAACTTTAGCACTTTATTATAACACCTTTTAGCACTTCTGAAGTTAACTATACATGATTTACTGTGACCAATACTTGCAGCTGAACTACAAATTTCATGCATAAATTAATATCCTCCAGTTATACTGATGCAAAGTGTGCTGATATTAGAAAAATAACACACGAGAACCTAGGCGTAGTATGTAATATAAATCGCTAAGGAACAGAAGCTTAGATAATACTGTTCATTACCGGCTAACTACATATGGCAAAAGTGTTGGCTGTTTCAGTGTGTCAAATCTGTTCCTTATTTCCCTATGAACACTAAGTAAAAAATAATATAAGAAGGTGGAAGGGGAGGAGCGTCTATGGAGCGTAAAGGTCGGCCAATTAGAGGATAAGAGAGAGAGGGGGGGGGGAGAGAGGGAGAGAAAGAGAGAGAGGGTGAGGGTAGAGGGAGGAGGGGAGGGAGATAGGAAGGAGGACAAAATTATGAGAGGGAAAAGAAGAGGAGGGAGAAATATAAGGAAGGAGGAGGGGAGGGATGATAGGGAAAGCAGGAGGAAGAGATCGAGCCAGCTGGACAGATACGCTGATAGGTAGACAGACGGATGCATATAGATAGATAGATAGATAGATAGATGAGAGAGAGAGAGAGAGAGAGAGAGGTTACTGTTTTGAGCCCCTAGGGAAAAGTACAGCCCAAGACACATCATAAATACCTAACTTGTGGCTACCTACACCTCACACCCACTAACACCTCACCTACCTACTCGTGTGTGTGTGTGTGTGTGTGTGTGTGTGTGTGTGTGTGTGTGTGTGTGTGTGTGTGTGTGTGTGTGTGTGTGCGTGACAACTCCAGATACACATAAATACCTAACTTGTGGCTCGCCCTAGGTTACACCCTTTATCTTCATTAACTATTTATTTATTTATTGTTTTATCTAATTATTCATTCAATCATTTACTTATCTAACTTTCATTCTTTATTAGGTTTTCGTCTACATAGGTTTTCTTTATCTTTTATTTTCTTTAGCTTCATTTCTTCCATCCTTCTTTTTTTACTAGTATTATTTATTGATTTCCAATTAATTCTTCTTTAGTATTTCTTCCTTCGTCTCTCTCTCTCTCTCTCTCTCTCTCACTGAGCCGTATCTTGGTCAGGGTAAACATTTCGTAACAAAATTTCCTAACAGAATTATTTTGCACATTATAACATAAATCGTCATAGGTTATCCATAAATATCTTGTTAATAACACTGATTATTTCTCCGTAACGCTGCTGAGAATATTATGGTGCAAAATGATAGACTGACAGGAAGATAGATAGATAGATAGATAGATAGAGAGAGAGAGAGAGAGAGAGAGAGGATAATGTGATGTTCCCTCTAATCATCTCAGAGCTCCTTCTTTCCTCTTAAGCCCCATCCACACTAGGGGTCACGATGCTCTCTGCTGCGCGTCGTGTTGTCCAGCTTGTGTTGTTACGGTGATCTCTCCACTGTACATTGAGCAGCACCAGCCAATTACCGTCGAGCTGCGAGAGGAGGCTGATGGATACCAACACCGTAGCAGTTCAAGAGATTGTGAGGTAAAGTATTGTGGCACTACGCTGTGCAAAAAAAAAAAAAAAAAAAAAAAAAAAAAAAAAAAAGGTAAAAGATGTGGTGCAAGCAGTAGTTGTCTCGACGTAATTTCAGAGGGACCTTCAACCAAATATTCTCACAGCTCGAGACAGAAAGTGAAAAAGACATTGAAAACGACGCTAGAATGGCGATACGCGCATTTTATGATTTACTAATGAACACAGACCACACATATCCAAAGAAGATACTCGTTTACTTGACGGCGTCTCAGCAGAAGCTCTTATTAAATTCTTGCACTACTTAAGTTCTTGTTCTTGTATTAAATTCTTGCACTTCTTAGGTTCTTGTTCTTGTATTGCTTGTTTTTCACCTGCCAGATACATGGATCCATCTTCAACAGTTCCATAAAATGTAGGGTGTTGCCCCTTGACCATTCGGTACCTGTACGTTCCTCTAGCATTGCCTCCTACTGCAGGGAGAGAAAGAAAAGAGCGCTAACAATACAGTTGCTTTCAACAGAAGCCAGACGGCTGCTGAGGACATCATGGCGCGTGCTGCCACCATGCAATGCCTCTCGGCCAAATGTCCGGAATTGTGCGGGTCAGACCCTCCACGGCACGAAAACCCGACTTGGGCAACATGAAGCGCAACAAAGTGGGCAGCATGACCTCTGGTGTGGAGGGAACTTTAGAAACAGAAGCGAAACTGGTATTCTAAAATTATTTTTATATTTACTTATAAAGCGTGTTTGTGATTGTTTTGGATAATTCTACGGACGACAATCCAGGTTTCGTTTTTCCTCCTCCTCCTTCTCTTCTTTACTTCTTCTTCATCTTCATCCTCTCCTTTTCTGCTTCTGTAAACTCCATAAGGGTGTCTTCGAAGTGAGGGGACGGTGAGAGGGACTTGGTAGCCGGGGTTAACGTGCCATATACAGAAATAAACTGGTAAGGACGTGCAGCCTGTTACCCACAAATATACTCCCCCTATATCTGGGTGGCTGATGTAAGCGCGGGTTTCATACGGACGTTTACTCGGTCGACTGCAGGCTGATGTTGTCCTGTTCCGGCAGTCAGACATCGTCCTTTCAGGGTACATGGAGGGGCTGACGGACGCATGTATAGCCGGGCATCTCCACCCCCCTGTCATATCGGTGCCACCACGTGAAGGCGTCCCTCTCCAACAACCTATATTTAATGTATAAATATTAATCTTTCAGTCTATCAATCAATCTACTTATCTATCTATCTAACCATTTATTTACTCACATATCTATCTACCTATCGATTTACTCTATCCACCTACCGTCCAACCTATCTGTTTAACAACAACATATCTATCCATCTCTCTATCTCTCTCTCTATCTATCTATCTGCAGCTACCATACAGCAATATTCACACCAAGAGAGCAACCAAGCAGTGAAAAGGCAAAAGAAGGTAACATCTCACCCCTCCACTCAGAAAAGTGTCTCCAGAGCTGAACAATATCGTCCAGAGGCAGCAAATAAATAAATAAATAAAACTAATCCTGTTATGGGAGAGAGAGGGTTAATTTGACTACCTTAAGAGAATTTAATTTAGTAGAGCACGAGTGGCCGACTTTCGCTTTGGGTTGTGGCGTCTCCTTGATACCTAGCCAAAACGATACTCTTTTCACACTAACTTGGCCTAAAATTACCCCCTTCCCATCTCGAAGGCTCAGCTGGAAAAATTAGTGTACGATGCTTGTCACGAAGAAGTGCAATTGGAAGGATGGGCACTCGGAGTTTTGTCATATTCTGCTATGGAAGGCAGTGAAATTACTCGCCATTCGGTGAAAAAATGATCCAAGTTAAGTTAAAAGGACTATAGTCAATTTGTGTAACATAGATAGATAAACAGATATAGACAGAGACAGATAAAATAAATGCATCAGAGAGAGAGAGAGAGAGAGAGAGTCGACGGTGTATGAGTATGTAGTCTTTGATGAGAGAAGTGGATGGTGATCACAGCGGGGTCTGGCGTACAGCTGAAAACACACACATACACACACACACACACACACACACACACACACACACACACACACACACACACACACACACACACATACATACATACACACACACACACACACACACACACACACACACACACACACACACACACACACACACACACACACACACACACACACACAAATACACGATGACAGAAAAACACTCCGACTCAGAAGACTGACATTCACTCTCTCTCTCTCTCTCTCTCTCTCTCTCTTTGACAGCATATTGAAGGGTGACCGACAGTAAATGAATGTGAACGAACATTGACATGAACTTTTGACAGGAAGATTTAATAAAACACTCTCTCTTTCTCTCTCTCTGATCTGGATATGCACTAATTCCCACAAGCACGAATGGTTAAACTTATAAGCATGTTGAGAGAGAGAGAGAGAGAGAGAGAGAGAGATCTTGGGCAGAGTGCAGAGGGGCAGGTGGCCAAGTACAACATATGCACGTACAGACACACGCACACATTCAGACACAATAGCTGTCGCCCTTCACACACACACACACACACACACACACACACACACACACACACACACACACACACACACACACATTTGTAAACACGCACATATGTACATGAAGTGGTTAGAGAGGAGGGCCAGGGATTGAATGATCGCGAGGTGGACCCCAGATGCAGCAGGGAGTAAGTTTTGGACATAAAAATTAACAATACCGCCTTCAGTGCTCTTGCTACTGCTACTACTTCTTCTTCTACTACTACTTCTTCTGCTACTACTACTATTATTTTACTCTTCACTACCTGAACGCCTAATGCATTTTATTATAGTTCCATACGACTGAACAAACGATTTTATTCTGCTTAAGGGACGTATCTGGGAATTAAAGTGTTTAGAGACGAGAGCCATCCGTAGTCAATGTCCTAAGTCAATATGTGGAAGAATTTCTCTCTCTCTCTCTTTCTCTTGGTACAGCACTTAGTCACACAAGCATTCACATACATACATATCAGTAAAATTTACACACACACACACACACACACACACACACACACACACACACACACACACACACACACACACACACACACACACACACACACACACGCAAACCATTACAGCGACAAGGACGACCATTTATACTCACACTCACTGACTCTCACTTCACGTCCACAGTGCATAAGTCCCCTCCTCTCTCTCTCTCTCTCTCTCTCTCTCTCTCACACACACACACACACACACACACACACACACACACACACACAGATGTTAACCCCACCAAAGACATGTTGGATTTCAACACCTTTTTTACTCCTAGAAGTATTGCATTATTTTCACATCAATACCTTAATTATGCTGACCTATTTCTTGGGTTTATTCTCGCCATCTCTGGACGATTTGATGCATCTCGGGACGGATCTTAAATAATGAGGAGGCTGATGAAGGCTATCTCTTACCCCCCAAACTTCCAAATGTCATCCGAAGACGCAAAAATAACTAAAAAAAAATGCAAATAAATAAAGGCGTCTGAAGGAAACAAGAACACGAAAAATGACGCCATGGGATACTGAATTCGCTAACCCGTTCAGTCCAATTACTTTATATTTTACTGCTGCTATCGACAGAGGGTTATAATAGGCTTAGGGGGTGATGTTTATGATGGAAGGAAGGCTGTAGCAAACTCAGCCTGGCCGAAGAATGCTATCGAATAAAGTTATCTGGTTGTAGTACAAAAACGATAGAGCATAATATCGCCCGCAGACAAAAAGTAACACGAAGAAGGTAAAAAATCGGTGATAGAGAGCGTAAAATAAAACGAAAAGACAAAAACTCGTCCACAGGTAGCAATAAACTCAAATAAAATGGCATAAAATAGTCGGTAATAACAAAAACTAAAAAGAAAAGGAAGAACAGTCCCTTGATGGTAAAAACAAAACGAAAAGAAAAAAATCGTCAGTAGATACAAGAAAGAACACGATAAAGGCTAAAAATCGTTCGCAGAACACAAAAAAAAGGAAGGAAAAGGCAAAAGAAAACATCTATAGATACAAAAAATAAAACGAAAAAAAAAAAATCCTACGTAATAGCAGACACCGAACTATAAAAGAAATAAAATCCTCAGTACACTGCAAAAAAAAAAATAAAATAAAGAAAGAAATAAAGAAAGAAAGAAATCCAGGACAGGGGGAGACTGTGCTTGAAGGGGTCACAGCACAGCCTGCCGGATGACGCACTAACACTCGGTAATTATGAGTGACATTACAACAGGACAAGATGATGCCACTTGACGCTTAATGAGGGACTGTGATTCTCTCTCTCTCTCTCTATGTATTCCATGGCTGATGTACATAAACAGATAAACTACACATACATATAGAAACACGTGTACACACAAGCACACACAGACACACACACACACACACACACACACACACACACACACACACACACGAGTACCAACGCAGAGACATTAAGAGATTCTAGAAACACTAAAAGATGGCCCACAAATGAACACGCACACGCACGCACGCACACACACACACACACACACACACACACACACACACACACACACACACACACACACACACACACACACGCACACATACAGGCAGACAGACAAAAACACATACACTACAAGAGACAGACTGAAAGATAAACACACAGCAAAACATACATACACGCAAAACATACACAGACACATACAGTGTGAGAAATTATACCCATGGAATGACACACACACATACACACACACACACACACACACACACACACACACACACACACACACACACACACACACACACACTTCACACCCTAGACCGTAAACCATTTGATGAGGTAAAAATAGTGTGTGTTATGGTGGGGGTCAACACCCCCCTCCCTCCCTCCACCCCCCCTCTCTCTCTCTCTCTCTCTCTCTCTCTCTCTCTCTCTCTCTTATCTCACATCTCGCTGTCCTAATCTGTCTCGTATCTCAGTCCCTCTTATTTATCTCTCCAGTCTCTCACCTTTTCTCTCCGCGGTTCCCTCTTCCTTCCCTTATTTATATCCCCTTTATCCTTGCTCATCTTCCTGCACTACATATTAAGTCTCTCTCTCTCTCTCTCTCTCTCTCTCTCTCTCTCTCTCTCTCTCAGTATCTACCCATCTGTCTATCTATCTATCTATCGTACAAGCATAAAACTCATTAAAACAGCTAAATTTTCTCTGGACCAAACCCTAGGTAAGGTGTGATCTTTAGGTTTGTTTTAGCTTCTGTTACTGAGAATCTTTTTAAACTTCCCAAGGCACTGTTTACCATCCCTCACTTTATAATTTGCCACTCACATACACACATACATACATACATGCAAACATACATACATACATACATGCATAAACACATAAGGGTCTATATGTATATGTATGGACTGTATATTGGTATCTTTTTTCATCTATCTATCTGTGTATCTATCTATCTATATCGGCTCTGTCTATCTACCTATCTATGAATGCCTGTATCTATCTATCTGTCTGTTTGTATCTTTTAACACCCAGTCACCCCCACACAAAATCATTAACACCATCCCCAGTCCAACAAGAGCCAAGCGACACACTTCCCTATTATTCCTCTGTGTTGTTTACTGGTCTTGTTTTTTACTCTGGTCTTCATTCTACCAGCCTCTCTCTCTCTCTCTCTCTCTCTCTCTCTCTCTCTCATCAGACAGATCCCTTTAACCAGCATCACCTTAAATCTCCTCATACGACACCAACAATGGCCAACAACACACACGGAAAAACAACCAACACCCACAACCAAACCCCGTGCCAGAAATACAAATGTCTACCCTAGTATTCACCCCATTTTTTATAGATATTTTTTCTTGTGTAGTTCTTTTTGGTTTGGTTTGTTTTTTTCTATTTTTTTCCATTTAAACTTGGCTGATGAACTACAACACGAAATTTGAATAATAATAATAATAATAATAGTAGTAGTAGTAGTCGCCAAGAAGTGATATGGAAATGACGAAGATCTCAGCTTAGTTAAGGTGAAAGAACTATAAGAAACTAGACTAAGGCTGTAAAAATTGTACTATGATATAAACAGGTGGTGAAATAATGAAACAGATAGATAGATAGATATACAAAGAGAGAGAGAGAGAGAGAGAGAGAGAGAGAGAGAGAGAGAGAGAGAGAGAGAGAGAGAGAGAGAGAGAGAGAGAGAGAGAGAGATGGATAGATAGATAAGTAGCAAATTAATATATCAAGTTTCTTCTGATGCTGCAATAATCATCAGTGCTTTATCTCATCAAAAACTGAGTTACTAACAAACTTGATAAGGGTGTAAAATAATTCGTAGATCCACTCTAAATAAATGTCAAAAATGGAGATATATCGTAATATAATCGACAAAATCCATTCAGAAAAAAAAAATCCTTGGAGTGCAAATACATTTTCTTCAAAGTTGCCCCCCAGAATTTAATGATCAAAATATGGACTAACGGTATGAAACCATTCTCTGTCTATCTATAGCCAGACGCCATAATCTCGTAAGGGATGGCGGTTTGACTTCGAGTTAGTTGTTTTACTCGGAGGGGCACTAACCCTCTGCCAACCCACTTGTTGACACGTAGGGAACACGTGTGACTTGGTTATATTGTTACCACCCAGAGTTGTAAATGGTTTCCTGGCTCATTGGAAACCATTAGGTTTGTCACTCAATGTAAAATCACCTGAAAAGGATAGAAGAGTAATAAAAAGCAACGGGAAAGATGGGAGACATAGGAAGCGAGGAGGGCTGACACAGAAAAATAATGACAAAGATGAAGGAAGAAGTAGGTGACACTATATCAAGTGAGTGGATGATGGTCGCCACTACCCACCACCATACAACGGTCCTAATATCTATAATTCAGTGTACACAAGGAAGAAAACAATCTAATCGAATAAAATCTATAATTCAGTGTACCCAAGGGAGAAAACAATCTAATCGACGCAAAATCAGTAAAGGAAGAATTACACAGCCACGCTCGTTTCAGTTTAATTATTTGACGGGAAATTCGAATCTCCAGTGACGCAGGGCCCACGTCACTACACGCTTTTCAGCTTAACTTGGCCCAGATTTTCGTCCTTTTGCAGCTTATATCACGTAGCCCAGTGGCAGAAAAGGACAATGCAGTGGCTTTAAGTTCTCTCCTCACCACTTCTGCGTGACTAGCATCGTACTGCAGTGTTAATCTATCGTCACAGCTCGGCGTTCAAGATGGAGAGAGGGTGATTTTAGACCAAGTTAGGGTAGCTCTTTTCATTCTAGACATCTGCAAACGATTTTATTCAGTTAATGGGCAAACCTGTGATGAAATGGAGCAGATATTTCAAAACACCGCACTAGCTTCAAATATTCCTCATGTGTTTAAAATCGTGTCATAAGAAATTAATACACAAATAAATAAATAAGTATAGGTTTAAAGGATTCTTTTCAATGCTTCTTTATTCCTCCTAAAACCTTTAACTGCATATAAACTTTCCATTTTTCGTACAGGATATAAACAACAAACAACAACAGCAATAAAAAGAACAGAATAATACCGCCTATCATCCACTCACAAGTTTTACCTGCAAACATGTAGACCTGATGTAACTACTCTCTCTCTCTCTCTCTCTCTCTCTCTCTTTTCCCTACCCTCCCTCTCACCTCAGTCTCCCTCTCCCTGTATCAATCCTCCCGCCCTACGCCACCTCTCCCCCCCTATATTTTTTTTCCCTTCCCCCTTGTCCTTCTTCCCTCCCTCCCTCCCACCCTCCCTTCCTCTTCTACATCTCCCTTCGCACCCCGTGTCTCGTTAATTCTTCCTTGTGCCCCTTCCCTTACCTCCTGTTCTCCTCCCTTTCCTTTCTTTTTCGCTTCCATTCATTTTTCCTCCCTTCCTTCTGCTTCCCTACTCACCCTTTCCTCCCTACCCTCCCATCTCAGTACTTTCTTTTCTTTCCTCCCCCTACATCTTCCTTTTCTCTCTTCCCTCCTTTCCCTCTAGTCACTCTCTCCTAACTCTCCTTCTCTCTCTCTCTCTCACTCTCTCTCTCTCTCTCTCTCAAAGTTTATGGGGGATACATTTGCCAGGAGCCGTATATAAGGAGGGACTGACAGATGCGCCTTTATTTTCGCCGCCATCTTGGGGGGACGATGTGTAACCCGACAATATTTCTGCCTCTAAGGTCACCAACACACTCTGGCGGCAGTAGCGCAAATCTCTGCCTTGAAATAAATAAATAAAAATGGGACTGGATTTGAGGACGTTTTAACCCTCTCATGGTGGGGACAACTCGTTCAGTTAAACAAAAATAAATAAATGAATAAGTTGAATTTACTCCACTTTGCTCTTTGCTGGTGGAAAGAGACGCCTTCATGCGGTGGCAATGATATCACCGCGCAACAGATGCCTGAATATACTAACTTCCCTTTACTTCTTCCCCCTCTTTCGAAATGAGGTTGATGGATTGCTGAAGGACAACTTACGTCTGCAGTCCACCGGGTTCACGTAGATGAACTTAGAACCATAACAACAACAAGAACTATGCACTCTATCACTGCATTTAAGGGCCTTCTAGTTGGTGGTCAGCCATTGTTTTCTAATGATCTATACTCAGCTCATTTTATCTCTCTGTCTTGAGTGCTGAGCTGTAACAATGGATCAGCACTAGAGCATGGCGCTAGCCACCAAGGAGTGCTGTACAAAGGATACACAGCGCCGTAGTATTCTCTTAATTCTTGCACTGAGGTACGGGAAGTATAAGCTACAAGAGGAGTAAAATCTCCGCCAAGTTGAAGTAAACACTGTTGCGGTGGCAGTAACTTATCAACTCTAAATTTCGGGGGAAAAAAAAGTCCGATCTCATTTTGGCATCGGAGGCTTCGTTGCGCTTCTTCTTTTGCGATTTATTTTGTTTACTAAACTTTAACACTGTCCTGTACTTTATTTATATCGAGATGAAATATACATAGGTTGCATCAATACTTGTTCATGAGGATACTGGGCAACGTGCAGAATAAATCGATATTCTGCAGATCATAATTACCTGCCACGGTATATAGGGTGTCCCGGGAGGAAAGGCCATAATTTGAAGAATGACAGATGAGACATGCAAAGTAAAAATATGCTATATCATCAAGGGTCCAAAGCTCAGCAACTATGGAGCTACAGTTGATGACAGCCTTGTGGGTGAATTATGCTGGAGATACCATTTTTTCTCTCTTACACAGAATTTGCTCCTCTATCATTTCCCAAAGTTATACCCTCTTCTCCCGGGCAACTCTGTATTTATATAAAGTTTTGGCTGTGGTTTAGGGCGCGTTTGAGGGTTGCCGCCTATTGTCTTCTCCTGATCTTGTCTCTCGTATCCACAGTTAGTTTACTCGCTCTACCTCATGCCCTCTCTCTCTCTCTCTCTCTCTCTCTCTCTCTCTCTCTCTCTCTCTCTCTCTCTCTCTCGTTTTTATCACTGACGCCAACCAATGTAGTCTCCCCGTTAAGCAAGTCACCGTGGCAGGTAATTATGATCTGGAGTCAGTTGTTTCATCTTAATATTTATTTTAATCAAACATTCTCACACAAGCAAATACCATACATAATTTAGGTTTAAAGGAAGCTTGTAAATATGGGACCTGGCCAAATTATATATATCCGTAAATAAAAAACGCACAACTTAAGAACATCGTTAAAATAGGGCATCTGGCCATAGTATACACAGGCAATACTGTATTATACAAAACCTGAGCTGAAGAAGGTGTTGGATGGGGTCGCCTTCATGTGGTGGCACCGACATAACCAGGCGGCTCCACTGCCTTGTTTTAATGTCCAACAACTACTCCCCTATCCCCCGAAAGAAAGATGGTGGACTGCAACTGGCAAGCTTAAGCCTTCAGTTTATACTTTGATCCTGGGTCCACAACAACAACAAGAAGCTCAATAAAGTGCTTTAATACAGAGTCTGGCCTTCACCTTCCGTATAATCTCTAAGACAGCGGAGCAAACGATAGTCATGTGTCCCAGACAGAGGTCGTGTATGCATCCCTGTCTCTTTACTTGTCCTTTATTTTCACCTTCATTTATTTATTTATTTATTTATTTTTTTTTTTTTTTTGCTGTTGTCAGGTGAGATTTGGTTACAAGGATGGTGAAAACCCTTCAGCCCGAGAATAAAGACCGTTTTATTATTATCAGGAGATTTTATTCTTTTTCCGAATGTCAAATGTCCGGAATCGTGGCTTCAAAATCTTTTACTACTACAGTTCATTAATTTTAAGCAGGCAAAGACTTGCGTCCTGTCGTAGTTTGCATCATGTAGGTCAGTGGCAGAAAAAGATAATGCTACGCCCCTACATCCTTCCCACTGCAGTTCTTTGTAACTAGCACCACACTCTTGTGTCAATCTCTTGCTACAGTTCATTATTCCAGACGGACAGAGGGCAAATTTACACCTAGTTAAAATAAGCAGTGTATGAACTGCTCTCAAAAACACAATAAAATTGTCTAGGAACAGCACGAATAAAGAAAAAAGACAAACAGAAAGAAAAGAAGTGAAACATCGCCAGATTCCCGTTTAAAAATAATCCCGTGAGACGGATCTCGGCCAGCTCAGAAAAAACACGGGTGAGGCGGTACCGAGTCAGGGGTACGGTTTCTTTGTTTACTTTGAGACACCAACGATTCCGGTGCTGCCCGTCCGTCTAGTCTTCTGGCCGTTGTCATATATACCTTTTCGTGTATACTGGCAGCTGAAAACAGGGGTTCATAGTGAAAAAAGAATATTGCAGTTGTAGGATGAACAACAGGGATTACAGACTGACAGACAGACATATAGATCTAGATCGGTATACCCAATAGAAAGAGAGAGAGAGAGAGAGAGAGAGAGAGAGAGACGTATTCTTGTTGCACAGCAGACCTCGTGGCACCTCTGCCATGGCGATTTATTTGTCATATTACACTTAGCTAAATATTCCTTTGTATGCTAAATTTGCTGATACATCATCTCAGAATGGACACAGTTTCTATGAATGACGTACAGAGGAAGCTAAAGTACATTCTGCAAAATAAACTCTTGAAGAAAAAATGTTACGAAATCTCTAAAACAGCCAGAATTCGGAATATGGTATAAAAGCAATGCTGAAGGTAGGGAATACGGTTGGAGGCAGTGGGTGGGAAGGGATATAGAAGCCGTGGTGTGTGTGTGTGTGTGTGTGTGTGTGTGTGTGTGTGTGTGTGTGTGTGTGTGTGTGTGTGTGTGTGTGTAAACTTAGGGAAATTGGTTTAATTAGCCGAAGCTGAGATGATTAACAAAGCACATTTGAGGTTGCAATCTAATTGAGGTTGAAGGTAGACGCTGTGAGGTTGAATGAAGAGGTTATGACGCAGGTAATGAACAAGGAGGTCAAGGGAGAACAGCTAATTGAAAAAGGAGGTTGAACATACTCGTGAGGTTGAGGTTGTGAGGTTGAGAGTGGAATGGCAGCTGTGAGGTTGAATTAAGGGACTATAATTTAATGGATAAAACTTCTGAGGTTAAGGGTGAGGTTGTGAGGTTGAGAATAATTTTGGGGGGATGTATAAGAATTTGGGTTGGTTTTATAAGATACGAGGTTGAAGGTGAAGACTGAGGTTGAGAATAATTGCGGTGAGGTTGATGGTAGAGTATGTGAGGTTGACAAGTGACGTGACATGAGAGAGAGAGAGAGAGAGAGAGAGAATGTGACAGCTACCTGGGCTGATGGGTGATTCTGTTTACACATACACATTCCCTACTCTCTCTCTCCCTCCCTCTCTCCCTCTCTCTCTCTCCCTCTCTCTCTCTCTTTGCAAATGAGTTGTTCTGTTCACGTCCACACTCTCGCGTCAATCACTCTTTTTCTCTCATCGTTATCTGGTCGTTAAAATCCTTACATTCCCCTTCCCAGTCTCTCTCTCTCTCTCTCTCTCTCTCTCTACAGCAGGTTCGTAGCACCTTTTAGCATGTTAGTCTCCATATAACACCTTTACACTCTCTTGCGTGCTATTCATATCGCTCACAGACTTACTTTGCACTGAAACTAACGAAGAGAATACTTAGGTGGACTACGCAGAATAAATCGTTATGGAAAATGTATTACGAAATTAATCAGTTGGAAAACTACTCTGCACAACAAGAGGCCCCTAAAAGCTGAAAAATATCGTCTGTAACTAAGAGAGATAATCTAAACTGTTGTCAGATAACTAAAACACCATATCATTATTATTATTATTGTTATTATTATCATTATTATTATTATTATTATTATTATTATCATTATTACTACTACTACTACTACTACTATTACAACAACAACTACTACTACTATTACTACTACTACTACTATAATTATTTTAGCAGCACTGCTATCATATCACGCGGATTGGAGATTGATTACAAACCAACTTTTGGAGGGAATTTAGGATTGGGATGCTAATCGACTATAGCATTGAATACCTCCATTTTATCCTTGCTAAAGAAAAAACAATAAAAATACGGTAGTAGTAGCAGTAGCAGTAACAGTAGTAGTAGTAGTAGTAGTACTAGTAGGAGTATCACGCACCAGACTGAAGGGGTTAACACAGTTCTCCCTGTAATAGGTAACACCAAATGATGCCACTAAAAACGAGACAAAAGACAGGATCGTTCCATATATAGAATGTGAACTCCACTACCCCACTGACTCTAGCTATTCTTCACTCGTCCTTCACTCCTCTTGACACACTGAGTCTCTCTCTCTCTCTCTCTCTCTCTCTCTCTCTCTCTCTCTCTCTCTCTCTCTCTCTCTCCAAACTTTCATAACCAGTGGCAACATCGTCCTGGAAATATTTATAGATAAACATGTTGAAAGGAGAGTCTGTGTATCGGTGTTACTCTATGTACACCTCTCTGAGGCGGCTCAAGGAGTAAGACCCAGATGCTAACACGAAAGCAGGAGCGCGAGAGAGAGAGAGAGAGAGAGAGAGAGAGAGAGAGAGAGGGGGGGGAGGGGGAACCTTGATCTAAACATAAAAGCGAGAGAGGAGACAGACAGAAATTGCCCTTGAATAAATCCAAACTGATACTGACTATTGTAAACTGCACAGAAACTCACAGAAACACAAAAATAGGAGTTTACAGAGAGAGAAAGACCAGGTATGAGGATGAAAGACTGAGAAAGCGCTGTTCAAACACGGAGAGAGAGAGAGAGAGAGAGAGAGAGAGAGAGAGAGGGAGGGAGAGACTCAAAAAATGACTCCTATCCTCTTAATCTCTCACTGCTCACACCGTTCTCGCTTTATCTCGTCCTCTCTCTCTTTGTCTCCTGGGCCGTCGGCTTTATTTGTCAAGCCTTGTATATACTCTCTCTCTCTCTCTCTCTCTCTCCTTGCACTCTCAATCTGTCTTCCTCGCTGTCTGCTCTATTTGTCCGAACTCCCCCCCCCTCTCTTTCTCTCTCTCTCTCTCTCGTTCTGGTTTAATTTTATCGACCTAATCCTGGCGAACACTTTTATGGGCCTCTCCCCGTGTCCACTGGTTTATCGCAGTCACCCCTTTTTTTCTTTCTTCCATTTTCTTTTTCTCTCTTTTCGTCTTAGATTTTCCTTGATTTTCTGTTTTCCTTGACGTTTTGCTCTCTCTCTCTCTCTCTCTCTCTCTCTCTCTCTCTCTCTCTCATCCTTGTTCCATTTTCTCTTGTTCTATTCGTGTCTCTGTCCACTTTTCCTTTTCTTCTCTTAACTTACAATGATTTTTTGTATATATATTGTACGTTTTTACCTCTCTACGTAACCCCGTATTCTTATCACGGTGGGTAGGTAATGTATTCACCCGTCGGTCTACCTAGCCATCCATCCACCCATCTACCTCTGAATCGACCTACACATCTATTTATATGTATGCACTGTACTACTGACGGTTTATACACACACACACACACACACACACACACAGATATATATATATATATATATATATATATATATATATATATATATATATATATATATATATATATATATACCCTACATTCTCCCTTCCCCTCGTCTGGCGTGCAATGGAGAGACAACTGGTTGTATCCCTGAGTTTATTATCATTATTACAATTATTATTATTATTATTATCGTATTATTATTACTATTATTATTATTATTATTAATATTAATATTATTATTATTATTTCCATTGACTTATTATTGTTATTACCGTATTATTATTATTATTATTATTATTATTATTATTATTATTATTACTATTACCATTATTTCCACTGACCTCACGCAATTTGCAATAAATCCTCTCTCACATGTCCTCATCCCATATTAATTTTTCATCCTTCCTTGCTTTCCATCACTCGTGTCTGTCATCTCTCCCCCCCCCTCTCTCTCTCTCTCTCACACACACACACACACACACACACACACGCAAGAAAATAAACCCAGTCTAGAATCTTCGAGTCCGGCACCTCTCAGCCAGTACGCAAAACCTGAGAGAAATACGAAAAAGAAAGTGACACGGGGAAGATAACAAAGGAGGTGAGGAAGAAAGAAAAACAAGTAGGAAAAAAGAAAGACAAGGAAGTAAAGAAAAAGAAATAAGATGTAAATAAGTAAAGAGAGAGAGAAAATCAGCAAAAAACTATCCAGGTGGGCAAAGAAATAAACGACAGCCTGGTAAACAAACAGGTAGGCAGGTAAATAAAGAGGCAAACAAACAGATACCCAGGGAAACAAACATGTGCAAACAGGGAAATCTGTAAAGAAACATGTGCTACAAACAAACAGGTCGGAAGTAAACAAACAGGTGTGCTGGTAAACAAACAAGTGGTCAGGTAAAAGTAAACAAACAGGTGATAAGGTAAACAAACAGGTGTGCTGGTAAACAAACAAGTGGTCAGGTAAAAGTAAACAAACAGGTGATAAGGTAAACAAACAGGTGGCTAGGTAAACAAATAAGCGGGTTGATAAACAACCAGGTAACTAAATAAAATACCCAGGAAAATAAGCAGAGGTAACCCGAGAGAGAGAGAGAGAGAGAGAGAGAGAGAGAGAGAGAGAGAGAGAGAGAGAGAGAGAGAGAGAGAGAGAGAGAGAGCACTAATACCCAGATAACCTGTAACAAAGGCAGACTGAGAAATAACTGTGTGTGTGTGTGTGTGTGTGTGTGTGTGTGTGTGTGTGTGTGTGTGTGTGTGTGTGTGTGTGTGTGTGTGTGTGTGTGGTCCTATTTCAGTCTTGAGGAACAGCAACACACTCTCAGATACACACACACACACACACACAAGCATCGCAGTACAATGGTGAATCGGGGGGGTGGGGGTGTCGGTGCCGCTGATATTTCTAACCAGCTACGTACTCAGTCCAATGACGGTACGGCTGCATGGAGGGAGGGAGGGAGGAGGGAGGGAGAAATAGGAGGAAGGAGGGAGGGAGGCAGAAACGGAAAGAGGGAGGGAGAGAGGTAGGAAGGAAAGGAAGAAGGTAGGTAAGCAGGGAGGGAGGGAGAAAGGGAAGAAGGAAGGAAAGCGTCAAGAGCCACTGACTGTTGGCGGAAGTTTGTGTAAGGAGGTGAGGAAGTTAGTGCATGATAGTGTCCTGCTGCCTCCAAGGACGTGTGGGGGAAGGGGAGGAGAGAAGAGAGAGAAAGAGGGAGAGTTTTCTGGCGGGATGGGGTGGGCATGAAAATGGTCTCGTGGTGCCTAGAATATAATGAAGAAACTCAGTCATATAAAACACACACAAACACACACACACACACATACAGAGAGAGAGAGAGAGAGAGAGAGAGAGAGAGAGAGAGAGAGAACAGCTCAAGTCTAAATAAGCAAAAAAAAAAAGAAAAAAGAAAAAAAAAGCGAGGGGAAAACAAAAAAAACTGGTTCGCTTTTTTTTACCTAACCCCCTACATAACAGACACGGAAATTTTGACCAGATTATAGTGAGATCAGAGGCTCAGTCCCAATTAAGTCCAGTGGCTGCGAGGGTAACGACCAGGTAAAGAGGGACGCATATAAAGACTAACATAACTTCGAAAACAGGATAAACGGTGAACTAAAATGGACAACAGTAGAAGGTCCGGTGGAGGGGAGGGGGTCAGTGGCCAGGTGCAATGTGGGGGGAGGGAGTAGGGAAAGGGAGGGAGAAATGGGAAGGGAGGGGGGAAGCAGGGAGGGGGAATGAGTTACCTAAGCGAAGAAGGGACAGTCTTTGAGGGTCTTTGGCAAAATCCATGTTACGAAGTGGATTCTCCCTCCTCCCCGAACCCCCACTCCCGGCACTGACACATCCAGAGAGGAGGCTAGACTTACACACACACACACACACACACACACACACACACACACACACACACACAACCCACCTACATCACAACAAAACACGTTAATTATAAAAACACAAACAATAACAGTTCTATGAAAGAAGCTGTAATCTAAAGAAGGATACACCATAAAAAAAAATCAAATAATCTTATACCACCAATATCTAACAACATTACAAGAGAAGAACTGGATATTTTGAGTACAGACAACCCATCCTCTTTATGGTAAGTTATACATATCACAAACAATCCATTTATATATTCAGCCCGGGATTTAGAATATACATGTGTCTATTTATATCTATTTATGTCTCTGCATCACTGTATATAAATAAACTTATCCATTTAATGCAATAACAATACCTAGTGGCTTCTGATTGGTGGGATACAATGAGCCTAATGAATTACTTCCTCATAAACAATGTACTGAGATAGCATATGGCGAGGATGTGTGTGTGTGTGTGTGTGTGTGTGTGTGTGTGTGTGTGTGTGTGTGTGTGTGTGTGTGTGTGTGTGTGTGTGTGTGTGTGAGAGAGAGAGAGAGAGAGAGAGAGAGAGAGAGAGAGAGAGAGGTGGTATCTGGTGGCGTGTGGTGGTATGGTGGTGAGGGATGGTACTGCTGGTATGTTGTAATGATGCCTGGTTAAGGAGGTGAGTGGGGGGGTGTTTAGTGATGAGAGAGGGTGGTGTAGTGTGATGTGATTGTGGCCGTATGTGGTGGTTGTGACGGTGTGATAGTGTGTAGTGCTGATGGGGTGTGTGATGCTAGTCCAGTAAGGTGTGATGTAGTTTGGTGGTGAGGTGAGATGATGTGCAGGAGGGTGGAGGGGGGCTCTGTCTCCTTTTCACACCCCCACACAACACCTCACACCACTACACATCACCACCCACATCACACACACCCGCAGAACACCACACATCACCACCACACACAATATCACACATACCCATACACCCCCACACAACACCACACATCACGTACAACATCACACCCCGATACACCCCCACACATCACCACCACACACCACAGCCTTGTTATCTGAGTCACTTCTGGTCCTCACGCCAAGTAACCAATTGCACTCTTTCTCTAAGCCCGGAATTTAGGCGATGAGCTAAAAACAAAACAAAACTAGAATGGCACTTAGTAGAGCGCATACCTTCAACAAGGCCCAGCATGTAGCTGGAAAAAGACTACCCCCCTATAAAAGCATATTTAAATCCGCTAGATCCGGAATTTTATATGGATCCGCGCCAAACTGTACACATTCGTATATACCAACATCCTAAATATGCCTGATTTTTTTTTCATCAAGATCCATGCATTATTCACTGGAAATTTTACGAAAATGTCGAAAAACGCCCTATCTCGCAATGTTAAAGTGAAAAAAAAAAATTAGATCCACACCTTTATCCGGATCCACACCAGAATTTAATGGAGTCTATTCTGGGCCAAGGCCCATTCTTGTACAATGTTTCGTGGAAATCCGTTTCGTAGTTCTTGTGTAATCTTGATCACAAACTAACCAACAAACAAACGGACAAGAGTGAAAACATAACCTCCTTGGCGGAGGTAACAAGCCTCTAAATTTACCTCCATTTTCTTGTCTCTTCACTATTTTTTTTTTTTTTTTAAGGAGGAAGAGGGGTTAGCATGTTCTCTTATCTGCAGAGTTACGTCACCTAAGTTCCCTATTCTCGTCTGTTTTCTGGGTTAATGTAAACAAACTGGCAAGGGGTTGGGTTTCGGCCGTGAGTGTGGCTGCGTGTGTAAGCGTAGGGTGCAAGAATGTACTGTCATGGTAAAATTTCTCATACAACCCTCTTCCAAGATTTTGTTCTGCCTTCCATATTTCTTACTCAAGTTCCCCAAAGGACAGAGAGTACACTTCCCTCTCATACTAGTCTGTTGTATGCTTCATACTTCTATCACGTCCAAATAATATAACACCTTCCACTGCCTTCCACTGTCGGAGAACTTTTGCTCACGGCTCTGTAAGGTTTAATTCATACACATACACCTACATGAAAAAACTGAATGTGTGAAAGTATGAATGAGACGCTTTTATTCCCCCACACATGCAAATTTAAATATATATATATATATATATATATATATATATATATATATATATATATATATATATATATATATATATATATATATATGTGTGTGTGTGTGTGTGAAAGCAATATTGTACAGTATACACACATATGCCAAATACAAATGTGTGAAGGTGAGATGGCGAAAGTGCAATCCGTAACTCAACATACACACAATCATTATACTGTGTGTGTGTGTGTGTGTGTGTGTGTGTGTGTGTGTGTGTGTGTGTGTGTGTGTGTGTGTGTGTGTTAGGCTATATCCTGCTCATTGTTCAGTTCTAATTCAATGCTTCCTACCGCACCTGTCCCACCCCTCCCATTATGTCCTCACCTATTCTCTCTCTCTCTCTCTCTCTCTCTCTCTCTCTCTCTCTCTCTCTCTCTCTCTCTCTCTCTCTCACACACACACACACACACACACACACAGCCAAAGAGGTATAACTGGCAGAGAACAAATCGTAAAGTAATTAGGTATCGGCTGAGTTTCAATTTAGAGGCTGCTTTGATCACGAGGGCGTCTCTCTACAATATATACCGTACCTGAACTGAGGTTAATATTAGTGCTTGAAGCCGACTGGCCGCTCTCTCTCTCTCTCTCTCTCTCTCTCTCTCTCTCTCTCTCTCTCTCTCTCTCACACACACACACACACACACACATGGGTTATTCTGGGATATTTATTAGGCTTGTAAATCAACACAAAAATTCACGCAGGCGCGAAAAGACTTATGAATGTCAATATTATCCAGCAGACAGACGGACAGATAGATAGATATATAGACAGACAGATAAAGAAACAGATCGATGCACCGACAGATAAAACAGGAAGACTGATATACAGATAAACAGAGAGGCAAACAGATTAAGAGAGACATAAACACGAGCTTATTAGGCATGAAGTTGGGAAGAAATTGGAATGAGTTAAATACAGACTGCGAATAAGAAGGGAAATCAGTGATGATGATGATGATGATGATGATGATGATGATGATGAGGAGGAGGAGGAGGGAGGTCAAGGGTCGTGCCTATAGTAATGTTTCATGAGTTCCACCAGCTACACATTTAATGAGAGAGAGAGAGAGAGAGAGAGAGAGAGAGAGAGAGAGTAGAACGAGACTCAGGTGTTAGTTCAGAGAAAAAGATAACAAGGGAGATAATGACAGTGTTTACGCGTCAGGGTAGAAATCCTAGACTTAGAAAAAAAAAACATTGTCAACATCAAGACTCTCCATTTTCTTTCCCTCGGCCATCACAGGTAAATTATGTTCATTTTAAAGTCTGTATTATTTTTGGAGGTGGAAAATGAGGGTGTGAGAATTACTGGATTGAGTTAATAATTTACTTTTTAAAAAAAATAAATTAAGCATGGTTGTGTGTTGTCCCCCCCCCCAATCTCTCTCTCTCTCTCTCTCTCTCAGCCTGTTCCTCTTTTAATATCAATCCGTCCCTCTCCTCTTTTCTCCTTACCGTCTTTCTCCATCTTTCACTTTGCATATTTCGCTTTTTACATCCTCATTACATATATTAACTAAAACAACGTTTTTCACCTTTCCACTCCCCACTTACTACTTAAAACCAGCCCTAACACCCAACGAATTCTCTCAGTTACCATTTTTTTATCTTTCTTTTATTTATTTGTTTTTTCTCTGCATGTATATTATCATTTCGGGCGCCGTATTATAAAGTTCCCGCGCAATCTGTTGTAACTAAACACTATTATTTCCATATATATATTCTTAAATTTACCATTTGAAAGATGACCCGGCACCACACGGATCATCTACCACAGTCACCCTTCCTTTAGGTCCTACGACAGAGAGAACGGGACAGATACGCACTCCCTCTCTCCCTCGGTCTCCCCTTGCCTCCCTTTTCCCCGGCGCGATCTCAACTCTCCTTGCTCTTTCCTCATCAAGTTTTCAGCGGGTGGCGGTTATAAATAGCCTGGCCTCGCTTTCCCGGTCGGATATTCCACTCTGTCGCTATGGACGACCGAAGAATTGGGCAGGATTTTCAGCGGCTTTAGTAGTAGGTGGAAAAAAAAAGGGACGGAATGAAAGAAAACGAAGTGAAAACAACTGACCTTTTTGGCGCGCTCGTCTGTTTCTCATTGGTGGGGAAATAAACACTCTTTACGCTAAATAATGAGGTCAACTGAGAGTAAAATCACTTAAACTACTTCTGCTTTACAAACCACATTTCTCTTGTTACACATAGTTACTCTGTGAATATCTCGTTTTTCGTGATTTTCAGAGTTTTCCTTGCCGTTTTTAGCCATCTTCCCTTTTCCATTGGTACATCCCTACTCTTTCCTAATTCCTTCCTCCTCTTTCCGTTCACAACCATGATTTCGCACCTTCCCCTTCCTTTCTTTTCATCCCTTTCCTTCCCTTTCGCTGTCCTTTCCGTACCCTCCTTATCTCTTCTTATTCTTTTACTCTTCCTGACCACACCTTCCCTTTGATTTTCTCGTAAATCTTTTTCCAATATATTCGTAATTCTCGCTTCCTTTCTTAGTTCCCTTTTCTTATTCATAAGCTGCATCTTTTCCATAACCCTTCCCCACGTTAATCTCTCTCTCTCTCTCTCTCTCTCTCTCTCTCTAGCTTTTCCTTCCCTTCCATCTTCGCCCTCTTACTTCACCCCTACACACCTACCCTCCCTCCTTTCCTTTTCTCCTCCTCGTCCTCTCGTCACCCTTCCTTTCCCTTCCCCCATCCAATCCCTTTCTTTCCTTCTCTCCTCTTCCCCTTCTCATCCCATCCCTTCCTCCTCTATCCACCCT
Source organism: Coenobita brevimanus (assembly GCF_032717465.1). NCBI lineage: Eukaryota > Metazoa > Arthropoda > Malacostraca > Decapoda > Coenobitidae > Coenobita > Coenobita brevimanus. The sequence goes on from NC_137045.1 coordinate 8,903,972, forward strand.
TTCCATTCCTCTCCCTTTGCTCATCCCCCTCCCGTCCCTCAACGTCACAAGTTAGAGGGGCTCAGTGTGACGTCTCTGCAGACCCCGTCACCAACACAACAGCGAAGTTACCCCCGCCATGACAGGTGCTCTGTAATGGGGCACAGATCAACCGTTTAGCCTGGAGGATGCATTTTATTTATTTATTTATTTATTCATTTATTCATTCATTCCTTTATTCATTCTGGCTATCTAATGAAAGCTGTATCTAATCCATCCAATTCGAAAAATGTCACTTAAATAAAATCGTCTGGTGGAATAAAAAGATGTTACCGTACTGAAAGGGTTAACATCGTACTGTACTTCTCCTGCACCCTACACACACACACACACACACACACACACACACACACACACTGCACTCAATTTCTCTTTGGCACAGTCCCAAGGCAGTACTGAGCACAAATAAAACACAAACACCATTAGGTTGGAATCTACCAGGCTGCTGTAATCACACACACACACACACACACACACACACACACATTCACACTCCTCACACGTGCAAAGATAGTGGTACACATGTGAAAATCATTAGCCTCAAACTGGGTTGAACAAAGCTAAATATGTCTTGTTTCACAGTACCGTAGCTCACATGGATTATACGCGTCGTCGTCGTCATCATCATCATCATCAACATCACCACTAACAACAACTGCATCATAAACATCATCATTATCACCATCATCATCATCACCAGCATCACCACCATCACCAACAGCATCATAAACATCATCATTATCATCACAAGCATCATCATATTGACATTTTTTTGTCCTACGTAGAGACGGGATGAGGTAAGATCCAGGAACAAGGAGAGAAAAGGTATAAAACAGTGATATCTAACAAGAATAAACACAGTGAAAAGGGCCACACAGTCACATAATGAAAGTGTTTTTACCGAAGAGAAGTACAAAGGAAACACCAACACACAACTGTTCTTTTCGTGGCTGTTTGCTGTCAGGCGGGCGAGACTATAGGCCGTACTGGGCAATGAATGCTCCGTAGCTCCTTTTACTTAGTGGTTTATTATACCTGTTAACTGTGATATATATTTTAGCATCGACATAGTTTGTATTAATAGCATATAAGAGAATATTCAGTCTTGATGCGCGGTTTTAATTGCTGACTATAAGATGTTACGAAATCTTCAAAGACCCCAAGAATACGGCCCTGTGAGTCTAGGACAAGGTTAGAAACGCAAGGCTCCCCTAATTTATCGATCCCTCCAGACAAAGACGGCAGGAAAATGTGAGACAGACAAAAATACAGTGAAAAAATTGTCATGGAAACTTTAAAAGACAGGCTGAATGGAAATTATATTCTACATTACCTTTTTATACGGGGGAAAATAACGTGGATACCTTAACGCTGATGGTGATTCCTTCGTGGACTGAAAGGAAAGAAAAATCAATAGTAAGTCAGATTCCGTACAAAAATCCACATCAGACAGATAGATAGATACAGTAGACAGAGCGAGAGGGAAACCAAAACCAATATCCTCTCTCTCTCTCTCGAAGAAGAAGAAGAAGAAGAAGAAGAAGAAGAATATACTGCACACAACGGAAATGTGAAGATTAATAAGGAAATGTGAAGTACCTACTCTCTCTCTCTCTCTCTCTCTCTCTCTCTGTCTGTCTCTCACACACACACACACACACACACACACACACACAAATATACTGCACACAACGAAAACGTGAAGATTAATAAGATATGTGAAGGACTCTCTCTCTCTCTCTCTCTCTCTCTCTCTCTCTCTCCATTAAGAAGCAAGCAATAAGGAAGGTACACACAAGAAATGCTTTAATCCATAATCTTAACAACAAACAACTAACTCGAAGCCTTTATCATCATCATCATCATCATCAACCTGTATCAAGTCTCCCTGAAAAAAATGGCATCTTCGTATATTTATTTGCCTGTTCCATCCAATCCTCGAATACATATACACGTCTCTTCCTTGGCGATTTATTCTGTACATTACACCTCCGTATCCTTTTGTACGTAACCGGTGAAAACTATATCGATACTAAAACGATTTAAATAGCATACAAGAAAATAAACAGCAAAGGAACAGGTGCTACGAAGCTTAAAATGCTGTCCTATGCTTGTTCCATCCCAGGTCAGATAATATACAGCTCCAGCCCTCTATATTCTTCTCTGTTTTCCTCTTCCCCTCACTCCATCTCTGACCCTCTATATTTTTCTCTTCTCCTCACTGCATCTCTGGCCCTTTATATTCGTCTCTCTCTTCCACATCCCCTCACTCCATCCCTGGCCTCCATCTCTGCTAGGCCTACCTCAGCTGTCCATCAATTATCCATTACCCTAGAGGCGTGGTCTACCCACCTCCATCTCTATTTCAAACCTGGCCAGAGTGAGGTGTTTCTCGTGAGGTGACTATACTCCGTTCACTTTAAACTGGCGTAAAATTGCCATCCCTCCATCTCGAATTCTGGGACGAGAGGTTAAAACTAGAATAAGGTGTTAAGAAAAATTGTTACGGAAAAATGCAGGGTCTTAGTATTTCCATTTTTTGTTACTGAGTTAGGAGAAAGAAAAGCTGAAAATGGACGAAAATCTATGCCAAGTTAATGTGAATAAACTGTATGACTGTGTGGTGGTAGGTGCAATAAAAAAGGCAATAAATAAACAAATAAATAAAACAGGGACGAAAGGAGAAGCACTAGTGTTATGTCTACTACTTTATCCTTCAATCATACTGAGTTAAAACACACACACAGACACACACACACACACACACACACACACACACACACACACACACACACACACACACACACACACACACACACACACACACACACACACATCTTAAAGGGGGACAAATCCAGCCTTATCCCAGTATCACCACCACCTGTGAACATCAAACAGGGAAGCACCTCATTATCAGCATATCCTGGATTTATACCACGTCACACCACATCCACGCTGCCACTAACCCCTCGGTGTTGCTGGGCTGACATGAGCGTGTATGAAGAATAAGAAATAAAATGTGATTATTGAACACAAACATCCACACAGACAAAACAGAAACACACACACACACACACACACACACACACACACACACACACACACACACACACACACACACACACACACACACACACACACACACACACACACACACACACACACACACACACACACACACATAACTTCAGACATATAGACATACATTTATACATTCATGCATAAAAGCATTTGTTAAAACATGGACAAAAACGACGGCATATTTGCACACTCAACAACATAACTACGTACACACACACACACACACACACACACACACACACACACACACACACACACACACACACACACACACACACACACACACACACACAGTTTTAAAGACATACAGCAACAGTCTCAGGGATAGCCAGTTTCGCCAAACTGGACCTATGTACAAATGCAACCTCTCTCTCTCTCCCTCTCTCTCCCTCCCAAACATCACCATTCTCACAGCCAACAATAACAACCACCACCTCAAACGCTTGGCCGGAAAAAACTCACACGAAACCACCACGAAGCAGCCTTTCAGGGAGATTATTTCCGACCCCATCACTGTGCAAGACATCACCCGAAAAATGCAAGAAACTGTAAAGCGGCAGACAGAATAAAACTATAAAAGAAATCATTGCTCTGTGGAGAGAGGGGATATTATACTGTAGTAGTAGTAGTAGTAGTAGTAGTAGTAGTAGTAGCAGTAGTAGTAGTAGTAGTGGTAGCAGTAGTAGCAGTAGTAGTAGATGCAACCTCAGGCTCATCTGAACGTGAACCCGGTGAAATGTAGGCTGACGATGCCCCTCTCCTGCATGGCACCATCCTCCGTTGGGGGGTTTGAGGGGGAGTTCAGGGACGTCTGTTTAGCCAGGACGCTTGGTTATATCGGAGCCACCACATAAGGCGTCCCTCTCCGGCATCACGTGGAGGAAACAGATACTAAAGCTGTTTATGTGCTAAGAGTAATTTTCCGATCTGAGCAATGACATCAAGAGATAAAGGCTGGTCCGTATGTTGCTTTCTCTTGTGTGCTCCGAGGACGGCTTCATCTGCTTGTGTCAGGAGCGATGACGTTTTGGCTGCTTCATGAAATTAATAACCACTTAAAGGACACAGGAACAGCAGAAACTATTATTGAAAAAAGGAGCTATGTGACGAAGAAAATGATAAGTCACTGGTAACGCTGACTGAACAGTCCCCTGAACACATTAGGACTGGGTTGCGTAATACATGGACCACTCTGTATATCTGATGTAGCCTGTATATTAATTTGGGACAAGAAGAGGAAGTTAAACTCAAAAGCTACAAAACACATAGCTCGAATGTTCAGACAGGACGCTAAATCCACAGAAAGCTACGAACATTTAGCTTTCACATTCACAAAGAAAGCTAAAGTCCATACGGCTAAAACACACATTCAGGCAGGAAGCTTAATCCACAGAAAGCTACACATCACCTAACGTGCATACTCAGACAGGCAGTTAAATCCCTGGACAGCTACAGGTCACTTAACTTGCATATTTAGACAGGAAGCTTAAATTCACTGACAAGCCTTTCCCCCCTCCACTCCCCCCTCTCCTAACCCAACCCCAACTACCACTCTCGTCTCTTAAAAATTGTACAACTTTGAACATGTGCAGACGATGAGGTGTAGTCTTCGTTTACGGCCCATCACAAGATCTTAGCGCTTGAGGTGGTGTGGGATGGTGTGGTGTGGTGTGGGAGGTAGTGTGGTGTGGGGTGAGGTGGAATGGGGTGGTGTAGGGCAGGGTACAGTGTGGCGGAATGGAGTAGTGTAGGATAGGGCAGAGTGGGGCAGAATGGGGTAGTGTGGCGTAGGGTAGAGTGGGGTGGAATGGGGAAGTGTAGGGAAGAGCAGAGTGGGGTGGAATGGAGATGGGTGGGGTGGGGTGGAATGGGGTATTGTGGAATGGGATGTTGTGGTGCTGTGTGCTGGTGTGGGGTTGGGTAGGGTGGAATGAGGTGATGTAGCGAGGGTGGGATGCGGTAGGGTGGGATGAAACGGTGTGGAGTGGGTTGGTGTGGGGTACGGTGGGGTGGGGTAGGGAAGTGTGGGGTTGTATGGAGTAAGATGGTGTGGAATGATGTGTCTTTCTACTTGCGGAGGCTGAGTCACGGAGGGGTAAATCTCTCTCTCTCTCTCTCTCTCTCTCTCTCTCTCTCCTGTTTCTGTAATCTGCTTCCTCTTTCCAGTTATTCTTCCGCTTTTCGTTTATCACACTCTTTCTCTACTGGAACGAAAGAGAGAGAGAGAGAGAGAGAGAGAGAGAGAGAGAGAGAGAGAGATGAGGGGTACAGTAGATGAGGGAGAGAACGAAGAGAGCAAGGTTCAGTTAAAGTGAGGAGAATAGATATGAGGGGAGAAAGAGAGAAGAGCTAGAGGGACACACACACACACACACACACACACACACACACACACACACACACACACACTTAAATTCATTACCCTTTATAATCAACACGAAAAACAATGAATCATGTATATATTTTTACCCTCTCTCTCTCTCTCTCTCTCTCTCTCTCTCGTCTGACAGCAGGGAAAGCAGACTGACAGACAAAATCGATCAATATTATACATTACGACATTAAAAGCGATCATGAGAATTTCTTTAACTTGTACAACACAATATCTCAAAAAATAAAATAAAATAAAATAATTAAATAAATGAAAAATAAATAAATAAACTCAGTATAAATAAATGTAAATAAATAAACAAACATAACCGGCAGTATCATTATGTTGCGGGGATTGCTCAGTCTGCTGATGTGGGCGTGGGGGAGGCAATATGATCAGGAAATGAATAATGATGCAGGACAAACACTGGTAACGCTGACTGAGCCGTTCCCGCAACACACAAGAAATCGAGCTGTGGAGTGGAAAGGGTGCGTTATATATGGACCACCCTGTATTCAGACACTTATACCACTGAAGAAATTAACCTGGCTGGCGACTCTCTCTCTCTCTCTCTCTCTCTCTCTGGCAACACCAGACGAATTTGTTCAGCTCAGATAAATTTTCATCAGTCATGAGATGAAAAAGATTGTTTGTAAGGCCTCAGTGCAAAGGGTGCTTCCTAACGTCCTATAATAGTAATGATAATAAGAGTAATGATCATAATGGTCATGATAATGATAATAATAACTAGTTATCTATTTACTTTTTGTGTAGCCACAATAGGGAAGCTTCGCCAGTACTATTTATGCTATTGATTGTCTTTGTAAGAATGGGTACATGTTACATTTGTCTCAGTAACTGGCTAACTGTATGCTTAACTGTAACCATATTCCCTTCAGATAATAAAAGCTACCACAGTTGTATTTCTGTAAAGTTACAGCTTTACAATTTTTGTGTTTTTTTCTAAAACGTGTTACAAAGAAAACACTGAGCAGATTTGAATTCGGTACTTTTCACGAGGCTAAATGGCAAAATAGTCAGCAAAAATTCTCAGCAAACTTTTTTATCATAGGATTTTCAACCAAATAGCTGTAGCTCAATTAGTTTCTGAGATATTTCAATTTCAAATATGCAATTTTTGCACCATGAATGTGTATTATGACCTTCTAAAATAGGTCAAGGCCATTTATATTTGGCACAAGTACCTGGGTTACCCTTGGGTACATTTATGCATAATATCATCAAGATCGAAGAATAAGAGTACAAAGAAAAATAATAATACTTATCAAAACAACAATATGGCGAAGCGTTATAATAACTCAGTGGACTAAAATAAGTAGGTCATGGGAAGGAGCTAAGTATTTCTTTTTTCCCACTGCCACCTATTTCACCCAATTAAGTCATTATGTCTTTATCACCCCCTCCTAAGTACCCAGATCGCTTCGGTTAATTGGGCAGTCGTCTAACTAAATGACTCGCTTATACGCAATTAGGTAATCGTCTAACCAAATGACTCTCTTATAGGCATTTTTCTCTCTCTCTCTCTCTCTCTCTCTCTCTCTCTCTCTTTCTCTCTCTCTCTCTCTCTCTCTCACACACACACACACACACACACACACACACACACACAATCTGAAAAAAAAAACCGGCACAGTCTTTTTTATTTTAATTAAACTTGAATGTTAAGTCGTGATGAGCTGGAGTTATGAGGTAGGATCCAGTCTCCTTGGTTACTAGTCAAATCAGGGCCGCAGTTTAATTACTTAGGCATCAAAAACCGACCATAGTTACATTAGTATAATAAATTAAGTTACCGTATTGAAAAGGTTACTGTCTATCCTTGTCTTATTATTACAGTTGGTATCTCTACACAACGTCACCCCAGCTTCACACACTTCCCTTCTGGGTACACTTTCGCTTCACCTCTCTTCATTTTTTACCCTTCCCTGCATTTCCCACTTAATTTCACCTCACTACCCCCTTCCCTTCATTTTTTCCCTTTCCTGCACATCACTCTTCATTTCACTCCTCCCTTCCCTTTTTCCGCCCGTCTTGCTCTTATCTCATGCCTTCTCTTCACTCCACTCCTCCCCTTCCCCTCCCCTACACATTTCTTTTTCCTCTACCATTCCTCCTCCCTCTCCCCCTCCATTTTACTTTCCCCCTCCCCTCATGATGTCACTACTTGTCTCATCTTAACCCTTCTCTCTGATGACTCACTGCCTTACCATCACTTCCCACGTCTGTAAAATTCCGTCCTCAACTTTCTCTGCTTGGTGTACTTCTTAGAACCCCAACCATTTGCCAGTTCCCAGATCTCACCCTCTAATCCTGGCCCTACGTGGTGTGACGCTGATGCAACCCTCCCCCTCTCTATCCATCCGTCTGTTTAGCTATCTTTCTATCTATCTTTCTGTCTACAGTATACTGTATATCTAAGCGAGGGAAGCTGCAAAAAAAATCTACGCTTGTCACTTGCCAGATCTCACTTCCCATGATTAGTATTATCATTATTATTATTATTATTATTATTTAATCTTCCTATCTCCAGACTATTTTATTAATCTTGGGAGGGTATTCTCGAACAGAGAGTTAGATAACAGCCTTAATCAACTTCTTCACACTTGAATGAAATGTTGAATAAAATCGTCTTGTTGAATTAAGAGTGAAATATGTATTACCTCGTGGGATTAAAGGCGCGGTGGGAGTTGTGAAGGGAATAACGAAGCTCTTGAGATACTGGCTGAGGTTATAACTAGCTGAGGACATTACTAGCTGAGGGTACTACTAGCTAAGGTTATTTGCTGAGATTATTACTAACTGAGGTTATCACTAGCTGGGATTATAACTAGTTGAGGTCATTACTAGCTCCTATCACTAGCCACGATTATTGTCATCTGAGGTTATCGCTAGTTAAAGTTATCACTGGCTAAAGGTATAACTAGCTAGGGTTATTACCTCACTGGAAAGCGTGGTCCATCCCAACACAGTCAGTTCGAGCCTCAAGCGTGTCACATTCCAAATTCAGGAAGGAGGGGGAGGGGCATTTTTACGCCAGGTTACACTGAAAAGAGTGCAGTGAACTGTGCTTCCTTCTTCCGCCTCTATCCCCTGACGTCAAGCCTGATGCGGGAACAAGCTATTTTTACCCCCTAATCGGCTGACTTCGTTAGTTACCCATCAAAAACCTGTATGAAATAAAATGTATGGATATATTTTTTACGGTGATTATATGTCGAATAAACTGTTTCCTCCGCTACTTGTTTTGATTTTTTTTTTAATATTAACCTCTTCCGCCTGATGACGTCTTTTCAATATATTCTTGCCATCACCAGACTATGTTATTCAGAGAAGGGCAGACTTTTCGAACCTGATAGGTTACAGGGGACCTTCTTTTCACTCTGTTCCTTCTCTTCCCCTATCCTTCCCTTTCCCTTTCCATTTCCGTTCCCTTATCTTTCCCTTTCCTTTTCCCTTCACTCCTTACCTGCCTTCTTGGTGTCGACCCTTCCTCTACTCTCATTTCATCTCTTCTCTTCGCTTCTTTTTAAAAACAAGGTCATCGTAGTGAATGGGTTGCAGAACAATATTTTTAGTCTGACGGAGAAACAAAAAAGTACAGCAAAACCTTCCAGTCCCACTCCACAGCAGTACAGCATACGAAACATGAGTGGGAAAAATAAATAATACTACAGTTTAGCCCTGAAAGTTTGCTGTAACGCTCCCGGTTGCCATGACGTTTCTCTTAGAACCATTTCCTCCTTCTCCTCCTGGAAAACAGGAGAGCCTTGCTCACTCCTCGGCCAAGCTGTGGAGTGGGAAAAACTGATTCACCGGAAGCTGGGAGCGAATACCTAAATACCTGTGTCGGCAAAACTGAACCTGGACATGATACGACTGTGATGTAGTGGTGACGCAGGTACGAGTACGGTGATGCGCTTATGAGTACTATAACCTTAGATCAAAGACAGGAAGAGATACTTAATTATTTCCGGTGATTTCCTATCTCCTCACTTTAAACCACGCACGATGACGTATTTCCTAAGCTTAAGAAAATCGTCTGACAGTAGCAAGATACAAAAATAACAAGTGTACGGGAAGGATTTACTGTGCTGTACATCTGACCCCTTTACTATGAAACATTGCTGAAGAGGGACGCCTTCACGTGGTGGAAGCGACGTATCTGGATGGTGGAGCCTTCCGGTTATATAAACATCCCTCAGCTCTTTCTCCATCCCCTTAAAAGACGGTAGAGCGTTGTAAGAGAGGGGGAACTTCAGTCTGCAGTCCACTGGGTTCACATCCAGACCAACCAGGGGCTACAGCTACTATTACTACTAATACAAAGGTTATATGTTACGAAAGACATCCCCTACGCAAATAAAATCGTCAGGAAGTAACACAAACAAAGGACGTCATGTTACTGGTGTGTTAAGCTTTCACCATCGCTCAAGCATAGGAAAAGGTGTTTATAATTTCCTTTGAACATTCATTACGGCATCATCTCGTATCTCTATATAAATCCAGGACTGAGATCACTACGACGAAATAACACAGCATCGCCTCTCTTCTCTCTAAGCATCAGTCCACCATCAAGAAGACTAAAGAGACATTATACGGCATCATCCCCCATTCTCCCTCCGTCTGATTCCACACCACTGCCTCGCATCTCTATATTTAATCCAATACTGACAACACAATAGCGACATTACACTGGCCCGTATTCTCGTCGGGTAAGTAGGCTCCCTAACACCTCTTCCTTAGCTACTTATTTTTGGATATGGCTGGTTAATACCCCTTTCAACGTTATTAATGCAGAGTATGACGATATTAGAAGGATTTTTATAACGCAGAAGAGGAGAGTAAGGTGTAATTATCAAACTAAATCACTCAAGAAGAGGTGTTAAGAAGCCTACATAACCGACCAGAAAACCACTCATTATTTCCCACGTGCCTCTGTATTAATTCAACACAGCACCGTCTCTCATCTTCCTTCATATTAATACTGAGAAGATCACGGCCCCCATTACACATCATCTTCCCATTCTATTTTAATCCACTGCATCGTCTCGCATTTAATCCCCGCCAGTAAATCCCCATGCACTCTGACCTACACGTGGCGTCTTCGGGTAAATCCATTAATCCCGCTATCACTCTAGGCAGCTGTGGCGTGTTCCAGACCCCTCCCCCCCCACCCCTCATCCCTGTTCTCACTGCGCTTGCTTTCTGCCACCCAGACACCCTTATCGTGCTCTCACTCTCTCTCTCTCTCTCTCTCTCTCTCTCTCTCTCTCTCTCTCTCTCTCTCTCAGTAATTCTTTCTTGCCTCCGTGTTTCCTGCCTTTAAAACTACAGTTCTTTCACTTTCTCTTTTCTTTCCTTCTTCCTTTCTTTTATACCATCCTTCTCCTCCCCCTCCTCCCATTTCCCCTCTCTCTGTCTCTCTTTCTCTCTCTCTCTATCCAGGCAAACTTGTGGAGAGTTTTATTCTCCACGAGAGGACAAAGTGAGTTCGCTGAGCTGAGTTAGAAGGGCGACTGATACGAGGTTGGGAGAAATATGAGGTTGACAGAAATATGAGGTTGAGAGAAATATGAGGTTGGGAGAAATATGAGGTTGGGAGAAATATGAGGTTGAAATATGAGGTTGGGAGATATATGAGGTTGAGAGATACATGAGGTTGAGAGAAATATGAGGTTGACAGAAATACGAGGTTGGGAGAAATATGAAGTTGAGAGAAATATGAGGTTGGGAGAAATATGAGGTTGGGAGATATATGAAATTGAGAGAAATATGAGGTTGGGAGATATATGAAGTTGAGAGAAATATGAGGTTGGGAGATATACATGAAATTGAGAGAAATATGAGGTTGAGAGAAATATGAGGTTGAGAGAAATATGAGGTTGGGAGATATATGAGGTTGGGAGATATGAAGCTGAGAGATATACCGGGTAGCAAGTCTGTGTGACCTGGCTTCGTGTGTGTTAAGAAAACTGACTGTTATCTTTCCGCTGCGTTATTATTATTATTATTATTTTTTTTTTATCGCGTTAGCCCTTTCGCGACGATGAAGTCTATTTTTATTTCAGTTTCACCACCACGCCAGGAGTTTTATTTATTTTTTATTTATTTATTTATTTTTTTGAGTTTCATCATCACGCCAAGACTTTTACTATTATTTTTTTTTTTTTAGTATCACCACCAGGCCAAGACTTTTATTTACTTTTATTTCAGTTTCACCAGCACGCCAAGACTTTTATTTAGCTTACCCTTTGCATCCCTGTGACGTCTTTTGCACACTCATCCTTGCAGGCTACAAATGATGCTATTCTGGCTTAATTGAGACTTTTCTCCTCCTCCTACCTAATCCTCTCTCTCTCTCTCTCTCTCTCTCTCTCTCTCTCTCTCTCTCTCTCTCTCCCCATTCTATCTGGTGACGTGTTTTTATTTTATTCTCGCCACCTTTGGACAAGTTTATTCAGCCAGGCAACTTCTGCTAATTACACAGTACTGTCCTTCCCCGTCTTAAATACTTTCAACATCGCCTCACATAACATAACGTACAAAAGGATATTAACAAGCCATACCCCAAAAAATAAATCACTAAGGAAATGGCGTTAGGGAGCCTCCTTTACCGACGAGAATACAAGCCAGTAATAAAATAAGCTGACGTCAGATGGAATAAAGGAAAGACGAAACTACGAATACGAGTGACTTTGTATATACTCGTTCAGGCTCCCATGACTCAATCTCGGCTGAACAAAATCGTCTGTGAATGGCTGGAGTACAATGCCAGAGGTGAAGGTCATGGGAGGGCAAGATGGTAAATATATCATAAGACGCAAGGGAGTATTAATGAGTGGTTGTTAGGCAGCCTTCATAACAGCCCCCCCCCCCCTTCTCTCTCTCTCTCGTCTATAAATCCCTCACTCACACCACCCTCACCCCATACACCTACGCGCGTTGTCCACTGCGTCACGACCCCCTCCCCTACTATGCTTCCTTCCCTTCCCCCTTCCCCTCTCCCCTTCTTGCCTACCCACCCTTTTCTGTATCCCCCCCCTCCCTCCTAGAGACCTCCCCTCTCACCCTTTCCCTCTCGTCTCCCCTCTTCTCTCGCCCCCCTCTCTTCTTAGCCTTCTCGTCTACCCCCTCAACTCTTCCTCCTTTAGGTTCTTTCTCTTGTCTTTCCTGTCCTCTCTTCCCGCATTTGACACCCGTTCCTCATGCGTTTACATTTCCCCTTTTGTCTCCCCTTTTTTCTCTCGCTCCCCTCTCCTGCTGCTTACCTCTGCGCCCTCGTCCTCTCCCCCTTCCCTTCCGTCTCCCCCTTCCCTCTCGTTTTGTCTACCCCTCTCCCCTCGTCAACCTGTCCCTCTCCTACTGTCTACCCTCCCCCCTTGACCCTCTTCTCTCTCTTCTTGCTTACCCCTCCTCACATTTCTTCTCTCTTTAGTTCCACCTTCCCTCTCTCCCGTCTTCCTCTCCACTCATATGACCCTCCACGCCCACCCACCCAAATTACCTACCTTTACAATTTCTTCCCTTTGAATGTCTCCTCCCCGCCCCTCCCTTCATTCCCCTATCCCTATTTCCATTTTTCTACTTTATCACTACCTTCCCTTCCTCTCCTACCCACCATCTCTCCCTTTACACCCTCTTCCCTATCCTCCTCTTGCCTCCCATTCGCTTCCTCTTCCCTCCATGTAGTGCCTCTATCTTTCCTCTCATGTTTCCTCTCCACCTTAGTTCTCCTCCTCTCTTCCTTCTCATCCTCTACCTCCACCTCCGTTGTTCCTATCTCTTTCCCATCGCATCTCCTACCTCCTTCCTGTCCCCCTTCCTGTTCTCTCTATTAAGTGCACTATCCCTTCCATCTACCCCATCCACACCCTCTATCTACATCTCCCATCCCTTGCCCATCGTCCCCTCCTCTTTTCCCCTTCCCCAACCCCCTCTCCCTCTCACCACCCCTCATCCCCCTCCCCTTCCCCAACCCCCTATCCCTCTCACCACCCCTCATCCCCCTACCCATTTTTTCACCCCCTTACCCTCTCACCCCCCTCTTGCGACAATTAGCAGCTGGCCAGTGTGTGTGTGTGATGAGAGCCAGTGTTCATCCGGACGCCCATACCGCCCACATCACGCCCAAACCACGCCCATAGTACGCCCATACCGCCCACTTCACGCCTAAAGTACGCCAATACCGCCCACATCACGCCAAATGTACGATTAGAAAGTGACTGGCAACTCGCCCGAGATATACTTAATAACCGGGAAAGAATACGGTTGAAAAGTGGTTAAAATTAGTATTAATACGCCCATTACCCGGTCAGAGAGTAGTTAATAGGACAAAAATACGGAAGGAAAGCAATCAACAGACACTATTAAAAAGCCTTGGAAAGCACTGATGGCAAGTTAATAATACGGAGAAAATACGGCCATAAAGTGAAGATTGATAATTATACGGCTAATATCCAGTTAGTCAATAGCACGACTTATACGCGGTTAAAAAGTACCTGAGAATATTAATACGGCTAAAAATACTGATGGAAAATTATAAATACGGGCAAAATACGATTAGAATGAAACTGAGATCATTATTAATACACCAAATATACGGCCAGAATGCGCATTACACCACTATCAATAAGTCAAAAATACTCGTAAATAAATAAAAGTACGGCAATAAGTGATAAGTACGGACAGTGTAATTCGTAATCCAGGAGCTCCAAACAATCTAAAGACACGGCCGAAAGCAGGTGGAAATACGGCCAATCTCGCCCACACCACGGTTAAAAATACGGCCGGAGAATTACGGAAAACGCGCCCAAAATACGCCTAATCCCACGTCCCCAGCATGCCCGAAAATACGACCGGAAACTAATTAACAATACGCCCATATATATACCAATTATACTATTTCAACACACACACACACACACACACACACACACACACACACACACACACACACACACACACACACACACACACACACGAAAGACGCCGGAAAAAAATAAATAATGTTCTGAAAAGACGGCCTATTTCTTACTTTATTCTTGCTGTCACTACGAAATTTCCTTCAGTTTACGGGGGAGACTTGCGAGGTGGAGAGGCGAGATACCACTTTCCTTGACCCCTTCTCAACGAGGGTGGCGAGAAAAATCGTCCGGCGGCAGCAAGAATAAGATGACCATGACCCGGATTCCCGTAAGTTCAGAAAGCTCCCTAACCCCTCTTCCTAAGCGATTTAT